>NC_132888.1:34453640-34626140 GCF_030463535.1 Salminus brasiliensis | reverse complement strand
AGATATCGACACCAGCACCAGATTGTTTGGTCACAACAGTAAAGATACACAACAAGAAACCACATCATATCAGCCATCTGAATACCACTAGCAACCACTGGGAATACCACTAGCTACTACATAACAGCATAGCAACCACCTGGAATTCTATAGCAACCACTCTAGTGACCACACCATAATGATTTGGTAAAATTTTAAAAACAGATTAAACAGAGATCATAAAATTGTTTGATTCAATACAAAAGTCAACCAATTGCACACTATTTTTACAAATTTTATAAATTGTAAATAATAAATATTATATATTCAGCCTATTGCGTTTGGGTCTGAAGCACAAGGCGGGAACTGATGTACCTCAGATTCAAAACGTGAGCGCGTTTCAGTTATGTAACAAAGCTTCTTTTCCAGTGATCAAATGACCGCAAGAATTCAAACCACTGCTTCGATGTGAAACTGCTTTGAAAACCTGTGGTGTGCTTCACAGTGTCAAGAGACCCATGCCTAGTAAAAATTGATGTTGCCACCACCATGCCGTTGGGTGAAGGGTTTTCTGTCAATATGGAATCTGGTCTGATGGCCAAATGACCTTCCTTCTGTCAGCCTTGGAGCTTTCCTCATATCTTTGGATGAACTGTAGGTGAGATTTATTTATTAACACTCTCCCATAACTCTTTTACTGGTGAAGAACCTGAGAAACAGTTGTTTCCCATCTTAGCTGCTGGAGCTTCTAACCCCTTCAATTATTTAGTATTAGGATGCAACACTGATTTTAAGACCACATATTTTACTTAACTTCACAAAAGCACAAGTGGGTAAGACGAACCATTGGTTGAACTTCCACTCAAGGCTCTGGATCATTTTGTCCTGTGGCCGCTTTTTGGGCAAAGTACTTAGTGTAGCAAACCAGAGCCACACTTCTGCTTGTCCATGTTCTTACACACTGCCAGTTCATTAGCATATCTCATGTAACATTTTCAATCTGAGATAAATTACTTTTGATGTGGGGCAGATTAAACCTGATATACCTGGCAAACCAGACAATGGCGAATAAAGGAAAAAGCAAATGCAGGGTTATATGACAGAAATCATGTCATGTAATTATTGTTCAACATATGTAAATATTGTTCAACTCATTCCACTCTCCCCTATACCAAGGTAAATACAGTTGTCCATTCTAAGTGAGCTTTAAAGCAATTTCTGATGCCATTTAGTGCAACAAACTGCCTCTTCTTTTGGAAGACTTGATCAACAAACACTTTCATTTCGCTGACAGCAGACAGTATAGCAGTGTAGATACTGCCTTTAGCATGAACTTAACATGACCGCAATTACATCTGCCACTTTGACATAAGTGTTGGAATAAGTGACTGTAATCTAATGTGTGCAGACGGGTCATGAGTGAGAGAGCCTCCCTGCTTGTCGACCACCATTAGCATGTTTAATGCTTGAATAAACATCGGTCTTCCATTCCTGAGGATAGCTTGATTCTAATGCAAGGGCAACACAATCATGGTGAGGTGATCAAAGCTATAAGATAATGACAAAGCCCCACAACAAAACAATGTTAAAGCCTGTGTGTGTGTGTGTGTGTGTGTGTGTGTGGTGTTTTTTCCTTCTTTTTTGGTTTCTTTTGTTATCTGAACTTTTGCCTCAGAGGCTTAGAATTGTAAAGTGAAGAAGAAAAGATCACAGTGGCACCAAAAGGAATGTGAAATGAACCATTTCTTTGCTACCATACTGTGTTTCAAACAAAATTGGTTTATCTGCGTAGGTTCAGGTTTTAGCCTCTGCCATATCCACATTTTATTCCCTCAAGCTACTATTTCAAAGACTTTTTATTGTAATTTCTACAGTAAAGAGATGTCTTCAAGACAATGTGATACTTTTAAATGTTTTTTCACACTTTTGTGCAGCATTTTACACAGCATGCTGAATAGTGGGAAAACATTTGGAGTGAAGATAATTTACACTGAAGACATAACTGTAATAATGTTGTATTTAATCCTAGTGTTATCAGCTTTACTGTAAAAATTAAAGAGCAAGACTACAAACCATTGTTTGTACAGTTACTGCTCTGAAAACTTCAAAGTGTTGAGCGATGTCTAGTTAAATTGATGCTGCCACCACAATGCTTCATGGTGGGGATGGTGTTTGTGGGGATGTTCAGGGTTTGGTGTCAACATAGTGTCTAGTCTGAAGGACAATACTCTATTTTGGCCTCATCAGACCAAATAACCTTCCTCCAGTTAGCTTTGGAGCTTCCCACATGTCTTAGATGAACTGTAAAGCTTTTACAGGTGAAGAACCAGGATAACAGTTGTCATATGCAGTTTCTCCATTCAAGGTTACTTAAGCATTTAACTTTAACAGCACATACACAGATGGACAAAATTGTTGGTACCCATCGGTTACTGAAAGAAAAACCCACAATGGTCACAGAAATAACTTGAATCTGACAAAAGTAATAATAAATAAAATCTATATGAAAATGAACAAATGAAAATCCAACATTGATTTTGAACCATGCTTCAACAGAATTATTTAAAAAATAAAATCATTAAACAGGCCTGGACAAAAATTATGGTACCCCTGAAAATAATGTGACCAAAGGGACATGTTAAATCAAGGTGTGTCCACTAATTAGCACCACAGGTGTCTACAATCTTGTAATTAGTCAATGGCCCTATTTATAGGGCTACAGGCAGTCACTGTGCTGTTTGGTGACATGGTGTGCACCACACTCAACATGGACCAGAAGAAGCGAAGGAAGGAGTGGTCTCAGGAGGAAATTATAGACAAGCATGTTAAATGTAAAGGTTATAAGACCATCTCCAAACAGCTTGATGTTCCTGTGCTTCAAGCTCAAGGAACATCAGTGTCAGATTGCACCATCCATCATTGTTGAAAACAAATGATAAAAAAGCCAGACTGGAATTTGCCCAACTACATGTTGACAAGCCCTAAAGCTTCTGGGAGAATGTCCTATTGACGGAGGAGAGAAAAATGGATCAGCTCTATGTTCACAGATGAAAAAATTAAGCATATCAAGAAAATTACACTGTCCCTACTGTGAAACATTGAGGAGGCTCTGTTATGTTCTGGGACTGCTTTGCTGCATCTGGCATGGGGTGTCTTGAATCTGTGCAAAGTACAATGAAATCTCAAGACTATCAAGGGATTCTAGAGAGAAATGTGCTGCCCAGAGTAAGAAAACTTGGTCTTAGTCTGAGGTCATGGGTCTTGCAATAGGATAATGACCCAAAACACAATACAATCAATACACAGCCTCAACCCCCCCCCCCCTTTCTTCTGGATAAAGAAGAACCCCGATGCCACCGGAGATTTAGACGGTGTGATGTGTAACCCTGTGCTAACTCCTCACAATGTGATTTTTCAGAATTTTTTTTCTCATTTTGTCTCTCATAGTTCAGGTCTACCTATGATGTCAAATACAGGCCTCTCTCATCTTTTTAAGTGGGAGAACTTGCACAATTGGTGACTGACTGACTAAATACTTTTCCCCCACTTTACATTAAAGAATGGCTCACTGAATTCCAGTGTGGTACTGTAATATGATGCTGTTGCATCAGCTGGTGAAATCTCCTCCCTTCTAAATATTCCAACATCAACAGTGAGTGGTAGTATTGCAATGTGGAAGTGTTTAGAAACCACAGCAACTCAGCCATGAAGTGGCAGACCATGTAACGTTACAAAGCAAGGTTGATAAGTGCTGAGGAGCATAGTTCATAAAGGTCTCCAGTGGTCTACATAGAGATCTGGAGTTTCACATTTACATTTAGAGCATTTAGCTCCAGAGTGACTTACAAAAGTGCTTGGCTATTTACTCAAGAATAACCTTAGCTAGTTTGAATAGACTAAAAATTCAAAGATCATTTTAAGTTTACACACTACTAAACACAAGTCAATATGGAGACCATAATACTATTTGCCCAAGTACTCTTGGAAGAGGTGCGTCTTCAGTCTGCATTTGAAGACCACGAGTGACGCTGTTGTTCGGATACCCGGAGGAAGTTCATTCCACCACTTCGTTGCCAGGACCGAAAAAAGCCTGGATGCTTGTCTTCTATGGATCTTAAGGGATGACGGGTCGAACCAAGCCATACTTGAAGCTGGAAGGGCTCTTGGTGCAGATTGGCCTTTGACCGTTGCCATCAAGTACGGAGTGGCTGGTCCATTCTTGGCTTTGTAGGCCAGCATCAAGGTTTTAAATCTATTTAGAAACGTTAAAGACCTGTGCCGCTGCATTCTGGATAGGTTGCAGGGACCTAATGGTGCACAAAGGGAGACCAGCCAGAAGAGAGTTGCAGTAGTCAAGTCTTGAAATGACTAGAGACTGAACGAGCACTTGGGCTGCCTCTCTAAAGTGAATAGAATAGTTTGAATTCTCCAGATGTTGTACAGGAGAAATCTGCATGAACGAGTTACATTTGCAACATGACTTGAGAATGATAACTGATCATCCATGACTACACCAAAGATTCGAGCTTCTGTAGATGGAGTGACCAGTGAGTTCTCAAAGGAGATGGCAAGATCGTTTTGAAGTCCAGCAGTTCCTGGGATGTACAGCAGAGAAGCAGGACAGAGAAGAGGGAGGAGGAGAACTATGTCTAAGGTGAGGGGGTAGAGGCAGGGGTGGAGGATCGGCGTATCTTGTCAACCTTTTCTTCAAAGAAGGGGACAAAATCTTCTGCAGACAGGATAGTGGGTGGTGGGGGAGTAGGAGGGTTGAGGAGGGAGGAGAAAATGGAGAAAAGCTTGCGTGGGTCAGAGGGTCACATGTAAGGGATAGTGAATAGGGCACAGTTTTGGACACCGCTATGGTTTGGGACTGCTTTGCAAGCTCTCACAGAAATCAATATAAATCCTTTATTGTATTTCTTGGAAGACCATCTGTCTCAGAAGCTTAAACAGAAGTGGACCATGCAACATAACAATGACCCAAAAACATTCCAGTATTTACACCAAGGCTATAAAAAGAGAGTTCTGGAATGCCCAAAGTCCAGATCGTAATACTTTTAAGTTTCTTTGCTTAAAATGTACTTCAAATGTACTCTGCTGCCAAGAAGTTGCTGTCATTTATTAACTTGAAAATAAAGCTACCAAAAAAGGGGTCTTTAGAGCAACAGCAAATAAAAAAAATTGTAAAAGATCGACTTTCTAGCAGGCTTTTTAGTGGGATATATCTAGTGGGAACTGTATATAAAATACACAAAAGTTGGCTCTGATTCAAACCATGCCATAACTGAGATGAGGGCGTGCTTTGAAAAGCCTCATCGAACATTCCGAAGGCAACGTTCACAAAGATATTGCTTCAGTCATAGACCTGCTCATGGCAAGTACCTACCTTGACAATTTTTGGCTTTAAACCACCCCCTTGAGGTTAAGAAAGCAACAGTCAAGGGGCTGCAGAAAGCAGAAAGCAGTGACTCATATGTGAATAAGGTTTTTATTTTTTCTCCAAAAAAGCCTGGTAAGATTAGTCCGAACACTTACATAAACAGCACAGTTCAGGGCGATCCACAAATGAATGACTGACAATTACTTTGGTGTTCAGCGCTGGCACTTTTGAATCAAAATACCCTGGGTTCTTACACCTGA
Organism: Salminus brasiliensis; assembly: GCF_030463535.1. Classification (NCBI taxonomy): domain Eukaryota; kingdom Metazoa; phylum Chordata; class Actinopteri; order Characiformes; family Bryconidae; genus Salminus; species Salminus brasiliensis. The sequence continues at coordinate 34,620,521 of NC_132888.1, read as the reverse complement.
CATTTTTTATTTATTTTTTGCTTCAAATTTACATAAGATAAGACTCATCCAAGGCTGTGAGGACCCTGAAATAATCCAGCATTGATCCATCGCAGTGTTGCTGTTTCTTTCACTGCCATAGCCAGGCCTGCTTTTAACCTTGAGGGTAAAAATAGCTAATAATATGCAGAGAGTAATTTGTTGGAAGTGTGCGTGAGAACTATAAAGCAATGAGAGGCGGCTGCTCTCCACTGAGGGGCTGTAATGAGAGCTGACCAATCCATGAGCTAAGCAGTCGCTGTCTTCCTTAAAAGCCCACTTTTTTGTGACTTTCTCTCTCAATTATTAACGTCTGTTGACATTATGAATCATTCTTTTCCCCTCCTGCTCTTTCTCTTCTGACAAAATCCAGAAAGTTTTTTGAGTCATGTATCATCGTCACATTGTGTTTGAAGATCAGAGATGGCATTTAGATAGCACTGCCCTGGCTCATGATTGACAAAGTCTTAGCATAACATGCTGTTCTTCAACACTGAGAGGCCAAGCTGTACACAAAGAGGCCACAGTTCTTTGGAATTCACCATCAAATGGAATTCCTTTCTCATTGTACCTGACCTATATTTCTTATTTGAGAGGTCTACACAGGTATTCTACGGGAGAGGTGAGGGAGATGGACTCTCTGCCCTTTCTTACTACTTTCTTTAGTCCCTGGACAATTCTCAAGACTGGCTTTTAAGAGCATTTCAGCATGCATTTTAGAGAGAAAACACACATGCATGGGTGCACACACACACACACACACACACACACACAGTTAATAAAAATCTGAATTTCAGATTTATGGGGTTAACGAACCTACTTTTACAATGCAGGGTGTGTGGTCGTATAGAGGTCCTATATTGTCAAGATAAAGAAGATTAAGATCCTTTAGGACCAAAGCAGGACAACTTTGCATTTATTCCATACATGTTTGTGAACATGCACATAAACACAGACACACACACACTAGGGCACTCACACACAGGTTGCGTAACTTTTGCTACTGCTCCTGTACTCCCCATCCCTTCCTACTGCACCTCTCATACCCCAGAAGAATGCAGAGGAATTGAGCAGATGAAAGGAGCGAGAGGAACCCGAGAGAACGTGCTGTAATTGGGGAAATGGAACAGCTGGTCCCTTTCAAATATGATGTTGACTACTGATGAACTGAGCCTATCACAATGTGTGTTTTCAGCACACCCCTAATAGTCCTGAGCCAATGGAAGTTGCTGCATAGAGGCAGCACCTATCGGGCAATTCCGTCCATTTAATTGCATTGTTCGTGAATGGTTGAACACCTGCTCATTGTGAAGATACAGTGAACAACAGAATCTGACTATACTTCTTGCATATGTTTTGATGGCAAGTAATACAATTGCTTATTCTCCATTCTTAAATATTTAAAAGACTTCCTGGGTAGCATATTCTCATATTCTCAAGTATCATTTGCTGATATTTTAGGAGGCTTCTTTTGTCCACTCTGGTATTTGGACAAGCGGCAAGATTGCTTCACAAAATCAGTTACCGGGTCACAGAGAAGAGGAGGAGGAGGAGGAGGAGGAGGAAATTTTTAGGGTTTGTGGATGCACCTACAGAGTGATTTAGATTTAGAGAAGGCACTGTTCCTTCACCGCCCAATCCCCACTTCCCATCATTTTAGGGGATCAAACTGGAAACCTTACGGCAAAAAGTTCGCTTTTATGCCATGGCTGCCCCAACAACCCTGTTATATTACATAACATTTGTCAAACAGTTGTCATATGCTGTTGTGAATTGTCATATATAAAAAATATACAGACATTAATAACAATTGTACCTCAGAATATGTGGAATAAATTTGGTTTACATTTTCTGAATAGAAATTAGACTAATTAAAAAAAGGCAAGGCTGGGTGCACATTGCCACTTTGCTCCCTGCAGATAACCAACCAATTTGAACACCATCCACCTGACTAGGTATTTGCATGCAGCTTGGCAAAACATATCATTTAAAATTTAGAATGCTCTAGCCGTAGTCATTATGTGGGGGAAAAAAAGGCAAGAAGCTTCAATGTCATATGTGGCAGTCTGTCTCATTGGCTGTATTTTGGAAAGGTCAGCAGCAAACTGAATCAGAGCTCCGTTTGATTGAACTTTGAGCACAGCAGCAAGGTGGTAAAACATAGTGGCAAATTGGGAAATCTGAACAGAGTAGTGCAGCGATAAAGTTAAATGCCAGGTTCTGCAGCTTATCTTCTGAAATACATCCCTGCAGTACATGGCACATAGTGAATGGCACTTCTGTAATTTTTGTGTAAAGGAAAAGTTTGGCAAAAAAAAAGATTGACATGATTTATCTTTTATCCCAGATGCTACTCATCAGCTTAGACATCTTTGGTATCTGATGTTTTAATTTTTAGGTTTTTAGTTCTATAGTTTAGAACTGTAAACCATTGCTGTCCAATGAGAAACTTGTATCTCCAAAATGGTGACTTTACAGGAGAAGGCAAAATAGTACTTGAGTTTATTCCAAGTAATTTGGAACATTTTTATTGGTCTATTCATCTAGAACATTATTTACATAGTGTACATAGCAATGCAGAGCACAGCATGGAGAAAACCTAAAAACGGACAAAAATTAAGATGCATGTTTTTTATTAGACAGCAGCTAAATGCTATGCTAACATTGCTAACACTGACCAAAGACTGTCACCAATCTAATCTCTGTAAATATGCACCCATAAGTGTTTCTAAATGTTTCGTATGGGCATGCATTTACGAAGATGAGACTCCCGATTGTCACCAGAGCTTGTTAGCAATATTAGCCAAGCATCTCTTATTCTAAATACAGCATCTGGAGTAAGTGATAAATCCTGTTCATTAGATTTTTGCTAAACTACTCATTTTAAACTACTCAAACTACTTTTATTTTAATCATAATCGATTGCCTCTTATATAATTATTGTGATATTAAACAGCATTGGTTATGTTCAAAAGAACATTCTTAATGTTCCAACTGCATTATTTGATGTCAACACTTATAATGGATGTTGTCTTGTTTCTACTCTCCCCAGATTTTTTCCTACCCATCTTAATTTCAAAGAAACCCATGCAACTCTGTTGTCAGGGCCACTCAAACCTAAAATCCATCTCTTATGTAAAAAAACCAACAAACAAACAAACAAACAAAAAAAAACAATAAAAAATATGTAGGTGCCCTCTGATAAACAAAAACACCACCTGCCACCATCTGCGCAATATTTGAAGTTCAACACTTGACAGTTTGGTTCTGCTACAAATCCCAGTGTACTGTAAAAGTAACTTTTGCCAAGACAAACACTATAGAGCTGTCAGAGATGCGTGGGTAATCCTTAGGATGTGAGGTAAAGGCTAAGCAAAAATATGAGCAAAAAAGTGACTGTCATGGATATACCCTCAATTAACATATTAGATATATGCAGTTTTTGAAAAACAAAATAGCCAGTCATTGCCAGCCAAACAAGCATTTAAATATTATGTCATGGTGAAGCTGTTACTAGAAATTCATAAAATTATTCAGATGGGGAACAAAATATTTACAATTGGTTAGGGAACAATATTTGTAGGTTTGGCATAGGCTCCTTCATTAGCCCAGGTCTTGTAAAATCTGGACCCTCACAGATTCTGCCATACATGGAAGGCAGGGTGGAGCCAACCCCCTGAGCAACTGTGTGGGACCAAACCAGTGGCGTAGGGGAGGACGAAGGGAAAACACCTAACATCAGCATCTGAAAGCAGCAAAAAATCATATAAGTAGAGGTGGATGCTGGTGATTGGTTGAGGTCAAGGCGGACATCTCCTCAATCAATCTCCTTGAAGGACTTTCTCTGAAGCTTTAGTTTGGGCCCACCTACAGTAGTTTGGGACCACATATGAGCTATTAAGGAGATGAACAGCTGAATAAATATCAGAATCAGAAATACTTTTTATTGATCCCAGGAGGGAAATTGAAGTTGTCTCAGGTTGCAAACCATTGTAACAATAAATATTCTATTAAATAAATATGCCTAGGGTTAAACCAATAACATTAATAACCTCTACCTTCCTATGTTATGACATTGTGTATGAAAATAATATTGTACGGGTAGGTTGTATATACATGGTGCAAGCAGCCATTCCTAACTACAAGGGCCTCTTACACAATACACCAGACTTGTATGAGAAGGTCATATTCACCAACTGCATGGGGTGAATTATGAAACCGGATGAAAGCAGCAAGTATAGGGGGCAGAAGCGCCAATATGGTTCAGGGACTATAATGAGATTTGGGGAAATCCTCTTTGCTGTCACACAGTATCTACCATGCCATCAAAGGGAACCTCCCCCTTTTTGGTGACTCAATCCTGCTTTGGAAATTTAAACCCCACTTTTGTAATACTGAGTTTTAAACGCTTTATTTTCCCAATCGGTTTTGTCTAGAGGGCAACTTTCTGTGCTCATGCATGAGCTCTCTGTTTTCTCTTTGACTCAGGGTGTGAGGTGAAGAGCATTTTCCACCTCAAGTATTATCCCTCACAATTTAAGACTTTTTTTTTTTTTTTTTATTCTTTCCCAATTTTCTTTCCCTAATTTATCTTAGCCAATTAACCCACTCACGAACTAGGACTTCCCATATTATTCTGTATCCACTGATACATGTGTAGTCAGCATGCACCAATGCAGCATCACTAGGCAGCCAACACACTGAGAAAAAAGTACCAGAGCCCTATTTCTGATACATTAGCCAATAGATGGCTGTGCTTTGGAGAAGTTTTAATGAACATGATGTAAAACAACTTATTTATATTTGTATTAATGTTGTTTGTTTTTTATTTGAATATTGACTTGGTTATTTGTTTACTGTTTTACTAAACAAATTTAAACTTATTGCCCAGATACTGATTTTTTTTCTTTATTCTAATTTTTGTGTTTAACACTTGTGTGGTGTTTAATAAGCATTAAACCCTGATTCAAATCACCCACAACTCCTGATCAGGCAGATAACTGCAGTTTCTGTAGCTTTTCCAAATGTGTGCGCAGAACATTCTATCACAGTGTAACAAAATAGTAAACCCAGTTTTAGTTAGCACCAACCATGCACAAGTTTTGTGTGATGTCAGCTGTTTGCCAATCTACCTAAAATACTGCAATTAGAGTCTAGAGAAAGTGTTTTCTTAAAGCCTCAGTTGTCAGTCACCTAAAACACTGTTTGTGTGGACAGGAAGCCGAAAGGCACAGAAAAGGCTACAAATATCCATATACATCTGGACAAAGCCTGAGTCATGCAGGATCTCCAAGGAAATTCTACATTTAGAAAGACCCTGGCCAGACCCTGGGTTTTCCCTGGCCATGATGAACCGTTTACAGTGCTTTCCAATAAACCCCCATTATGACCAGTGTTTCCATCTGAATGTTCTTCATGTAGCTCCAAATGCATGGGAAATTCAAGGTAATTAGTCGACATACTATAATTAGAAACAGCGCACAGATATTTGACAAATGGGAGTCTCAAGTAAGTGCAAGGATATCTTACATGACTAGGTGTCTAGTTATACACACAGCAATAATTCAGCATCAACAGCACAGCCTACTGTCACTAAATCCTAGGCCTCAGCACTCGATCATATCTAATTTATGTCAATTAGCCATGCAGTGCAGTTCCTACTGCAAGTGATGCAATCCACATTTCGCTTCCCGGGCCTCCATTCTTATCTCTGCTGCATGAAGTCCACACAGGCCAATTCTTCACTTAAAGCTGTGCTCTGGAGTCATTCCAAATCAAACTTCTCTGAGGGACAGGGGTAAAAAATGGCTCCACATTTTGCTTCTCTTGAACCACATTTCTTTTTATTCCTTTTGCTCTTCAGTGCTGGCCAGTAGTGGACAGTTTCACTAACACAGACAAATGGCTGATGCCACACACACTAAAGACTCCAATCAGAAAGCCAGTTCACTTAAGAGTGAGGGAACTTTTCTTGTCACTGCCGCAAGCAGCGAAGAAAGTGAAATTAGGGTGAGACAGTAAAGTTGAATTAGGTTCATTTTAATCAATAGGTATCAAATGAAATGTTTGCCTGGCAACAACATTTTCCAAAAACAATGTACAGTACTTTGCAGAAGGAAGCTAATCACATTGTTTAAAACCATTTCTCTCAGCAATGAGTGATTTTGCTTATAAAACACCAAATGACTTTAGAACAGATGCAAGTAAACACCAATACAGTAAAACGCTACAAGAATTTCACATTTTGATGAAAGTGGTTGGTGTCTTGAGCTACTTGAAAGAATAAAGCTTGGTTTTAGAAGCTTTTAGTTTTCCTGCATGCCTGGGACAGCCAGCATTCAATTCCATTACCAACTCACCTGATTTAGCATCATTAGGCACTGTTTTACCAAACCAGGTGTTTGATAACTATAAGTAATAAGGGACTCTGTGAAAGCTGTGGAAATTGGAAATCAATACAGTGATGTAAAATAATTACTTTTGCATTAATGTCACAACAGAGAAGGCACCACCCCCCCCCACCCCCCCATGCTGAACTGAACACCTTCTTTGCCTGCTCAGGTGCAAATTAACCACCACTGCCCTGCCATCCCCTACAGATAAGCCAATCATACTTAGCTTCCGAGCTGTCTCCAAAAGTGGTGAGAAGGGCATCAGTGCTATCCTCACCACTTTTGTAGACAACTTGGAGTCCTTAAAGTTCTAAAAGCATGGCAGCTGGCTGCCACCTCCACAGAGATGTTCCGTGGCAGTCTACTATTCCTGCCTGCCTTAAAGCAACAACCATCACCCCAATTCTCACACCCATGGTGATTAAGTGCTTTAAGCTGATCTTGGATCACATAAAGAACAATCCACTCAATGCACTCAGTTTACTTACTGTGCTAAACAGATCTATTGATAATCACCAGCAATGCACACAGCATTAAACCACTTGGAGGGAACAAGCACTTATGTCAGAATTAAAGCTCCTTGCAGAGTGGTGCACTGACAACAACCTCTTTCTCAACATCAGCAAAACCAAGAAGCTGATTGTTGACTTTAGGAGGGGGAATAGAGTACACACACCCCTGAGCATTGAGGGAACAAAGGTGGTAAAGGTGAGCAGCTTCAAGTCCCTCTGTGTCAACATAGCTGAGGATCTAACCCTAGGCCCTACAATGTCTCCGCTACCTCCAACAGCTGAGGAGAACCAACCTGCCGCAACAGCTCTTCTGTAGCTTCTACAGGTACTCTGTGGAGAGCATCCTGACCAGCTGCATCACAGTCTGGTTTGGCAGTGGCTGAGTGAACACAAGGCCCTGCAGAGAGTGGTGAAAACAGCCCGACAGCCCTCCCACCCATACAGGACCTTTACAACAAGAGATGTCAGATGAAAGCCATCTCTTCTAACCCCACACAAGCCACTCACTGTTCCAACCTCTGCAATCTGAAAAGATGTACATGAACATCAGAGCTTTCCATTTATACACACACAACACCCTACTGTAATCTCTGGACTACAGATTTACATTTATGGCATTTCTCTAATGCTTTTATCCAAGGCGACTCCTATTGCAAAGGTGGGCCAATGTAGTGTTAGATGTCTTTCCCAATGACTCTTATTAGTTTAGTGCAGCATAGACACCCAGACCAAGAATTAAACTCTAGTCTTATAGCCTCCTGGTAGGAAGTGATTTTATCTGTTGTGCTACAACAACAATTTTATGTATTACTACAGTAAAGTTTGCACCTTAAATTCCCCGTCTGCCTTCATGCACATGCTTGTACAGATACAGGCACATATTTGTATTTATCATATTGTATTTATTGCCCACGGTACTTGTCTATGCACCCTGTCTTATGTTTTGTCTTTTCTCCTGCTTTCCAACCTGTCATTCACCTATTTACTGCACCAGGGATGTAGTGTAACAGTGATCCTTTGTATGCTACAACCCTTTACTAGTCTAATGACCAAGTCCAATTGTATAACCGCAAAACTGGGCTCTACTACTAAAGATGCTAATCATGATGGGGTTGCAACTTAATAATGAGAGTACTGTTGACAAATGTCCAACATATACAAAACCCAAAAACTGTAATGTAGCAGAAAGCCACATGAACAAGTGCCGCTCAACCAAGCGCCACTCCGGCAAGGTCCTGCTCAGGGAAGTACAGATGACGGCTATGGGAAGTGACCCTCACGGAAGCACCATGCTTTTAATCTTTTTATCTTACCACACCAAGAGCACAGCAACATTTTTTTGTAATACTTGGGAATAATTGCAAAAAAGCTACTATGATTACTATGATACAGTTTTAGGGCTATGTTAGACTAGGTCATGATATGCTACATGGCTTCTGTGAGATGTCATGGTGATGTAAACTAGCCAATGAAAGCAGAACTCATCTTTTTTCACAAGCCCAAAATAAAGAAAATTGTGTTTCATTCTTGGGCACAATAACAACAGTGTTGCAACTATGCTACTTCAACCACGTCTGACTATTTTTTCACCCTAACCAAAATCACATATTTACTCTCTGCATCATCTATGCACCAACAGACCTAAAAAAACTGAATGGATGTATTCTATGCTACCTACTTTTTTTGCCATCTAAGAAGCACTGCATTTGCTTATGTAAGCTATGTTAGTGGACAACAGAATGTACATAATATAATTGGTGAGTCAAGTTTTATGAAATGAATGCAGGGTACTAGTAAAAATGTTATTATAGGAATGTTATGTTTCATAGAAATCAGTGGTAACATATGACTACTTCAAATTATTAGGTTTAGTTTGATATTGCTAGTGAAAAAAAGTGTTGATTTTGAAGTTTGCGTGTTCCCTAACAAACAGTACCCTTAATGGGTACCCTAGTGGCTTGAGATGTAACAGTTTTGCTGAGAGTGCATTCCTAAAAACCAAAACTCTAGCCTTTAGTCAATATTGGAATTAAAATCTCTGCCACACAAAAAGTGGCTGAATAAAAATAATTATAATACTTATCAGTTTTTTGACAAGATTCTTTGATTCCAGTCTAAAGTACAGAGACAGTTTATCTAGAAATCAGGAAAAATGATTGATGGGACCAAAATTCTCATCATTTCTGCCTTCTGTCGCTCACTGTGAAAGACAGGGTATGTGAATGTGATTATTGCCATCAGTCAATTTTACTGGCCTATTTAAATGGAGAGCAGGTCTTGGGTCGATTCCACATTCATATGCTCTGACTGAAGGGTCTGGAATGATTTAATAGTTTATTAATCCTGATTACAGGGTGGAGTTTGATTCTAGTTTGAGCGTGGGAGTGCCGCCAGTGTTTTATTCTTCACATATTTCTGTCAGGTTTTTTTTTTTTTTTCTTCTTTTTTAACATCCTGACCTCACCAGCTAGACAGGTCATCCACCTGCTGGCACAGTGCCAACGTGTCTCCCCAGGCTCACTTCAGGTGGCCCAGTGACCTGGCAGTCCACACGCCTGCCACATTAATGTGAAAGTCCTCCAGTGATGCTGGCCAGGCATGCCGAGGCACAGATGCCTCTGATCAGCTGCGTGCAGCAAATTAGAGATTAGCTCAAGTGATATAATTTAGTGTCCATCTGCACAGGGATATCTGCCCTGATGTCATAATAGGAGACATAAATAGCATACCATGATGTTTATGCTTTTTTTTTTTTTTTTTTTTTTTTTGTACTTAATATCTTTCTGCTGCATTGGTAGCTCATGGGCAGCTATCATGAACAATGACACTGATGCTTTTTCCGAGAAAGAACACTAACAGAGATCAAAATTGTGAGCTGGAGTGAGAAAAGAAAGTAGCACAAAGTATAGTTTAGAAGCACAAAGAGGAGTGCAAAAAAGGGAAAAAAAAAAAAAAAAAAAAAAAAAAAAAAAAATATATATATATATATATATATATATATATATATAGATATATATATATATATATATATATATATATAGATATATATATATATATATATATATATATATATATATATATATATATATAGATATATATATATATATAGATATATATATATAGATATATATATATATAGATATATATAGATATATATAGCACCTTTCACAAACCCTGGGATGCTTTACATGGGGGAGGAAAAAGTAGAAAATGTATGTAAAAAAATGTTTGCACTTGAATTTTGAAGGAGGAGAGAGTGGAAGAGTCATGACAAGATTGGGGCCAAAACTTCCAGAGGTAAGAAGCAGCAGCACTAAATGATCTGCCACCCACAGATGTTAATTTAATTTGTGGAACAGCCTGAAGCCCAGAACCAAACGATCATTATTCAAACACTTTTTAGCACAGGCATACATGTTTGAGACCAGAGCAAATGTGAATGTAGGTCAGTGTAAAGTAAAAAAAAAAAAAAATCTGTAAACCATGTTTACATTGACCAAGCCAGGTACAGTAAGTCTTCTTACTGTACAGTAAGTAAACATGTCCGGGTGCTCCTTGACATGAGGCAATGCTAAAGCTAACATCAGAGTATTTGTTACTAATATTATATGCTATTATATTGTACATGAGCTCTTTCTTCGAACCACAACAAAAGCAAAGCAGGTCATGGCATCTGAATTAGTGTATAAATACTTCTTTTAAAATTATATAATTTATTTAATTCTGTTTAATCTGACTATCAGTATCTTAGAACCTGTACTAACTAAACTTGTTCTGTAAAGTTATTCATTTTAGACATCATATTAAAATGTAATAATAAGCTTACATTTAAACAGACATTGAGCTGTGAGTGTGATCTTCCGAACTTTTCCAGTTTTAAGAATAGAGAAAAAGCCACTGGAAACCTTAAAATGACCAGGATGGCGTTTGTTCACAGGAGTTTCTTTCACTTGGCGGAGAACTGACTGAGAACTGTCGGCTTCAAATATGTGATTCTATCCAAACTTCAGGTCAGCGCATTGAAATGATGTGGTAATTAACAAGATATTATAGACATGCAGCTGATGGAGATTAGAATGAAAACCACTGGAGGATTCATTTAAAAAGCTATAGCAAGACCACAGTGAGAACACTCTCTTAGTTGCACAGTTATGCTCTGACCCCTAGACATGTTCTTTCTAGACTAAAGAAAGATTTCAGCAGAGAATTTCTAATGACAGTGTAATTTAGTCAAAGACTAGGCTTAATAAACTACCCGGAGGCCAGATGTGAACTATGCAGGCTATGTTCCTTTAGTGAGCTCCCTCAGCAATCCCAGACTCTGTTCCTTATTTAGACACCCTATGGGTTTAACGATTAAGCCTTCAGCTCTTAATTAGAACTAAACATTAACATTAATGCTCTGAACCCAGATTCCTTTTTACCTTCTTAATTCATCCCCTGAGGGTGTGTCTCATGTGTCCCATTAATAATACAGAGTCTCCTCTGTAGACAGGCATCTGACAGGCATTAAGAACTGCTTTTACCTACCTGATTCAATCATTCGGGGAAAGAGTTGGACTAATGGAAAGTCCTCTGGTGACTATGTTAATGGCTTGTGCTGACGATTTTAAACACCCAGTAAAAGGACCAGGCACATCTTAATTTATACATTTGCAAAAGCCAAGACTTCATCAAAGATCCCAGCACAGAATGACTGGATGAAAGTGAGCTCATACTGCATTACTGTTTTATTAGTGGTTGATTTGACATAACTTTGACATACTGTAGTTCTTCTTTAGAGATCAACAAAGAGGTAAAAAAAAAAAGAAATGACAAGAGAAGAGATTAACTGTTTCACTATTTAAAAGGAAAAATAATATAAAACCATTGTCCTAATCTGCATAACATGCTTTATCAAGTACTTTACTGTTTTAAAGTGGAGCTCTGTGGCAGATTCCTTTCTTTTTATTGACACCTACATTTGTCAGACTCTTAGCAGTAGAAAATGTACCCAATTACACTGAGTATGGTTTATATTCTAAGTCACTGATATTAAAATATATAGGATGTGTGTTCATTGTATTATCTTTTTTTATTGCCGCATGTCTGCATAGTGTGTGGTGTATTAGCCAATATATATACCGCTTTGCCAGTTTATCAGATATACATTGAAACCAAATATTATTGGAAATGTAAATACCCTTTTATAGGTGCACATTGTAGGTATACAATTACTTACTATTGCTCATCTATTTCTGAAGAATATTTCAGTCAGTGAAAAGAGATGATCATATGACCACTGTTGACCCTATACTATGTGGGTGACAGACCATTCTTAGGTTACAAGATATCTGCATGTCATTGTAGAGCTAAAGAGTCCACCCACACTAGCAGGATCTTATGAATGTTTCTAATTTAATTCAAATTTCAAATTCTGAATAAAATGTATTTTATATAATTATACATATATAAATGCAATTATATATATATATATATATATATATATATATATATATATATGATAATAACTAAGCAAATAAGTACTTAGATGTTAGATATTAAATGTATTTATTTATTTTCTAATATACTTATTTGCTTAGATATAAGTATATATAATTATACATATATAATTACATTTATATATGATATATAATTATATTACATTTAAGTAACACTAAGTCTACTGTTTAAATAGGTCAAGCATGAACAATGTAGGCAACAATCCGCTATATTTATTGTTTTCTTTTAGCAGTCAACAAAAGGTAACAATCTGTGATATGTGCCAAAAGGGGTGTTACTAAATACTGACCATGCAAGGTGCCCAAACTTTTATTTTGAATGTAATAAATTAATAAAGGAATCTTGCTTAAAAGAATATTTCATTTTTTAATGTTATGCCTTTTGGAAATCAGGTCATCTTTTAATGTCTAAACTATTCACAGTAACATAGATTTTGACCAAGGAAGCCCACTTAATGCTCTATGGTACACACTGCAAAATATATACCCTATACATATATACCTTGTGGAATGCATTTCATGTGTTGTATCATGCCATATTGCTATGTCTGAAAGATTACCAGAACACTATCATTTGTTTTTTGGCAATAGTAGGCTTCAAAGCTCGACAAAAGCCTGGCAGGAAGTACAACATCTTTCCACAACAACAGAGTTACACAATGGTTCATTTTTAATAGCCAACTGTCAGAGAAAGAGGACACAAGAAAGTGGACAATTGTTTCGTCACTGTCATATTTTCTTTCCTAATTCCTGTCACGGATATTGGACTTCTGTCTAATCCCCTCTTACAGCGGCAGCCCAAACTCCTCTGCTGTCTGATCTGTCCTCATGCACTGTATCTTCTCCACTGATGCTTAATATCCTCTACGGATGAGAGATCAAATAGGTAAAATCAGGTCGAGCTGCGCCTTGCCTGTGAAGCACAGCAAACTACAAAAGCAACAACAGCAGCAGCACCAAAAAATGATATTAAATAAATAAACAAGACCCAAGCTGTCTGCATTGTTCTTTAGAAGACAGCGGACAGGGGAGAATTCACCACATCTGGTCCTTCACCACCTAGTCTCGGCTTATTCGGCTAGACGACTCTAAAAAAAGCCCACATCAATAATAGATGACATCAATAGAAATACCCCATGGCCCAGAAACTGCTCTCCAGTCCCTTTTAGCTTTTATCCTGCTTGCCTGCAGGCTTCTGGAGAGTGCTCCTAACTTTACGTGCAAGTTCAGAAGGTCAGGGTCTTTCACAAAATGTGATCATATGGCATGAAAGGCCCAAACGATTATCAGAGCATATGCTGTAAAGATAAGTTTCTGTAGAAAAAGCTGACTGCAGTATCCTTCTACTTCTGAAGGTGAGAAAAGCATTTTCAAACATTTTCACACACTTCTAATGATAATGGACTTGAGGCGTATGAACCGCTACCCTGCGTACCATCCCTCAGGTCATGGGTCAGCCAATTAAAACAGAAGTACTCAGATCAATGCGTGATGTCTCCAAATGAGACAGGTTTCGTGAGTTTGTGCACGTAAATGAAGCATCCCTGTCTAAGATAAGTAGGTCTTTTATGTCAAAAGTGCATTGCAGAAACTCTTCAACTAGGTTAACCTTCAGCTTTAACCTCCAACTAAGAAGTGCTTGAGGTACAACTGTTGTTTGACAGTGCTGTGGTTTTCATATTTCACCAATGTTTTCATGCTACTGACCTAAAAACAGAAATTCTAATTTCGCTTTTAGCCCTTGCAAGTGTTAACTGCATTTTGATGTCATTTTACTCAGTGAAACATGCAGAATCTTGTCCACAGTGCAGTTTCCAAACTTCCAGTTGGTACCATAAAACCATAATTTTTCTTTTTAAATTTCTTGATATTGGTGAAATGTAGAAAATTTGAATAGTCATTAACATGTTATATAATCTTGTACTGAGGAATAATGAGATATCAGGAGTCCCTTAGAGGACAGTGTAGAACTTTGGTCAAAATATATTAATGTTTAGTTCCAAAAAAACACGGTACCATGAATCAGATAACAGCCATAACACATAGATATGACATTTACATTTATGTCATTTAGCTGATGCTCTTCTCCAGAGCGACCTACACGGTTGCTCATATTACAGAGGTGGGCCAATGTAGTGATAGGAGTTTTACCCAATGGCTGTTATTGGGGTAGCACAGCATAGTCACCCAGACCAGGAATCGTACCCTGGTCTCCCACATGGTGTGGTAGCTTACTGACAGGTAGTGGGGTTACCTGTTGCGCCACACCAACCACCTGACATGGTGGCATCACTTACAGCGCAGTAGTTTACAGAGCTTTTGTGTTAATATAAGATATAAACAATTGCATGCCGAGTCCAGCAAGCCCTAATGTAATACTTCAAAATCCACATCGAGTAAATCTCATTACACTGCCATGGCGGAAAAAATAACACTATACGATAGAATTGTATATCAGTGCTGGTGGAGAATTCGCTTGCCCAACACAACATCAAAAGATGTGAGAGCTTTTTTTCAATCTGAGTTGAATAACTCTATTAAATTAAATTTGATTTTATTTATATTCTGCTTTTCAGAATGGATGTTGTCACAAATCAACTTTACATAGATCCAGGTCTCAGCCTCTTTTGAGCAAGCCAGGGTTGACATTGGCAAGGAATAACTCCCTCAGATCAAGAGGAAGAAGGGGGAACCTACAGTCCTCTGATCAATACCAGATAACAAACAAATAAAACAGCAATAGAATAACTTGTCAGATTTAATAAAATAATAAAGTACCATGATTAATATGAAAGCAGGTAATGTGTTATTAAGATGTGGACACCAAGAGGATGAAGAGCCAGGTTTGGAAAGCACCGAAGCAGAACAGCAGAAGCAGGGCATCTGAAAGCAAGGAAGATAACATGCCAAACAAGGCAGGTGTGAAAGCATTGTTAATGTAATAAGAGCAATATGTGATGCTCTGTGTCTGTTAGAGAATTAAGCAACGCTGGAAGTCCCTGAAAGGTGCAACATGTTAATTAATAAGGGTCCCTCAAGACCTTGCCCTATATGTAACTGCATATAAACCTATACTCAATAGCACAGATATAGCACATGGGATGAGTTGCAGAAAAAATGTATTTGATACTTTATTTCTATGGAATTGAAGGGAACTCAACTTTCAGCGGCATTTAGTAAATGTATTATTCACTATTAAGTTCACATAAAATATTTATATTTAACAACTTTCCAATCTTTCTTTATTCCACAGAATTAAACTGGCTGCTTTTGTTACCTTTAAGGCAAAATCTATCTAAACTATTTCATCAGAGACCATAGAGAAGGCCCCTGATGAGGTATGGCTTCCTGCATATTTTTTGCATAATTGCCATCATCTATTACAGTGATCTGTCATTGCGCCATAATAAGTCTGCACACGTGTGTTCATATGGAACATTTGGCTTGGTCCATAGCACAGGACAATCCACTTATGAGGCATCTGAATCCTAATTAGCATGCTGCCATGTATGTGCTGATGGACAGCTTGTAGTTGGAAAAGATCATGTCAAACCTCATTGACCTTCACAACACGGGGGTCTGAGCAATCCAGAATATCAATTTTGTGCAAAATAATCAAGCCTTCCTCCCTGGAATCCAGAAATATGCTACATTCACTGTTTCTCTGCTTGTGTTGTAAACATTCAAGGATACATTAAGTAATATTTGGCCACAGATGTTTGTCAGCTTGTTTTTGTTCAATAAATATTACAGTATATTATACATTTTCATCCCTCAAAAAGTTTCATTAAAAATTACAAGTACATTACAAGTACATTAGATTTTAATTTTAATCACCATATATTTTCTAGTGATACACTTCTACAGTAAGTTAGGATAAAGCAAACAGGCTAAGAATTTTAAGCAGTTTAAATTATCAGGGTGTGTTAAATTAAAATGCATCAAAGATTTACTACTTTATTTGAAGTTATCTGAACTCAAAATCTACATCCTTTAGTGGTTTCCACTGATTTGTATTGCAGACTTTTCATTGTTGATTTGAAACTAAAATGGTTGCAGGACAAATATAATTAAAACCCTCATTTAAGGTTTTACAGGATTCGCAAACTGAAGCCAGCAGAGCAAAAGGAATGAACAGAGGGTCAGTGACCCTCCACAATGGCTTCACAGCTTAAAGACAGTACAGAAACTATACTGAAACACAACTTGCACCCATCCACTGATGAAGAAACCAGATGCATCAAACCACTCATCGTTTTCATAATTGTTGGTGTGTAGATTCCTAACAGCGATTACATGTTGCTACTGTAATGCTTCAACTAACCACAATGTGCCTATGGGGACTGTGCCACACTTCTGAACACATAAATCTTTTAAAGTTCAGAGCGGTAGTCTTACCTCGGCACTATTTCATGCCAAAGCTGCAAAGCTGCCATGTCCTCATTCGTTGGGACAATGTGTTGGATGTTTACAGCATCAACCACCAAGGTGCAACATGTTCTCTGCCAGCTCTGCACTAGCCCACCGCCTACTGAAAATGCGAGAGACCCACCTAATGCAAGAGCTGTGCCTTCCTACTTCATCCCTGCAAAGTGGGTTTGTGAGTTACACAGGCTCCGACTGTTTATTGTAGAAGCCAAAAAATTGCCAGTGTCACCTAGTCTGTCCTTTCTGTCAAAAGCTAGTGTTTATAAACCTGTCTATTTACCACTTACACAGATAATTCAGATGAGCATTTAAATTCAACTGTTCAGCCTTTATGTGCCAATGACTGAACCCTTTTGCTGCACTGACCAACTCTTTATATTCTTTGGACCCTGTGCAGTGGGCACTCCACATTGTAAACAGCAGCATTCACAGTGGGTGGTCCAAGTTATCACTCTGGCTTATGCAGCATGCCTTGACCTGTATTGGCACTGTATGAGTGTCTGGCCTGTCTGCCTGGTACAACAGCATCGTGACACTCCAGCAAAGTTTCTGAGGGACGCCCACATTTTGATTGTGACCACAACTTTTAAAGCTGAGCAGAGAATTGGAATGAATTTCCAATCCTTGTAACGTGCAAGGGATTTGGATCCACAGGTTATGCCACCCTCTTGGATAGTAATACATTCAACACGTTGTGTTTTTTCCCCCATGAAGGGTTTGGTTTTTGGTTTTTTGACGGGATGCTTATCAACAGCCTCTGAGAAAAACATGACACATCAAAATATCTATATCCAGATATATTATTTTAGACAATATTGTCTAAAATTATTGTTATGAAACTAGCTGTAAATTAGCTAAAAGGATGGCTAGCTTAACACCCAAGTTATGAACTTTGATGTCCCCAAATGTTCTCCATGTTAGCAAGCACTGCCTTTTCTCAGGAATGATAATATTTTATCCATACAATTGCTAGCTCATAAATAGCTTTTTAATGATTTGTAAGAAAATAGTTTGACACTGATATGTGGCCCAATACTGGAAAACCACAAGTGTCTCTGGGTCGGTTGACTGGGTATGCTGGCAGTACACAAACCATGGCTGGAACAGAGTGCACCTCTACTACCTTCGCGTTACCTTAGGGGCAGCAAGCTAAGACAAAACACCTGTTGTTGGCAGTGTTGAACCTACTCTATGCATTTTGGTGCTGAATGGCTTATGTTATAACTTTTCTGCACTCCACTAGATTAAGTAGCTAACCAAATTATTAATCTCTGTACATAACCAATTTTTTTATTTTTTATTTTTACTTTACCTACACCTGTAGCTCTTTTGCCAGCAGGCTAAAGATTCAGAAGCAGGACTGCACTTTTAAAAATACAGGTGGTAGAAAGGTTTCTTTGAGTGATGCCAAAAAAGAACCCCTTTTGGTTCTCTTAAAAACATGTTTGTAAAAGATGTTTAAAGGTTTTAAGGTTTAAAGGTTCTTTGCACCCTCATATCTACATTTACATTTACGGCATTTAGCAGACGCTCTTATCCAGAGCGACTTACAAAAGTGCTTTGCTATTTACCCAAGAAAAGCCTTAGCTAGTTAGAATAGACTAATAATTCAAAAGATACGTCTAAGCTTAGACATTGCTCAACACAAGACAATAAGGCGACCATAGAACTAATTGTCCAAGTACTCTCTGAAGAGGTGGGTCTTCAGTTTGCGTTTGAAGGCAGCGAGCGACTCGGCTGTTCGGAATTCTCCGGATGTTGTACAGGAGAAATCTGCAGGACCGAGTTACGTTTGCAACATGACTTGAGAACGATAACTGATCATCCATGACTACACCAAGGCTTCGAGCATCTGTAGAAGGAGTGACCAGTGAGTTCTCAAAAGTGATGGCAAGATCGTTTTAGGGTCCAGCAGTTCCCGGGATGTACAGCAGCTCCGTCTTGCTGGGGTTGAGTTTGAGGTGGTGAGCCGCCATCCAAGAAGAGACGTCGGTGAGGCATGCTGAGATATCTCTTTCACAAACATGGTTAGGGGTACTTCCATGCCATTTATTACCTTTATCCTTGTTTCATATTGTACATGAAAATGATACCTTAGAAAAGGAAAGGGGTAATTGTTACTGGGGAAGTAAATTAACTGCTAAGGGTTTTATGTATCATAAAACGGATATCATTTGTACCACACACAGACAATAAACAACAAAAAATATTCAAATCTTAATCTTTCCCAGCCAGAATTAGAGAAAAATTCTCCTCTGTAAATTATAACTTGCACACTTTATTCAATTCCTTCAAAACTACTAAAACAAGTGCTCGCTGTTGTAATCACACTTTTTTTTAACAATAGTTAAGTCGGAACTTAGGCTGGGGTGTGTACCCATAACTCTTAAATTTATTAAACAGTAATTAAACATTTGATCAAGAAACCAAATTTTGGTCCTAGTAAACAATCTAATTCCAGACCTATTTCTAATCTAATATTTATATCCAAGAACATAAAAAAAAGCCACGGCCCACCAACTTTGCTCAGACTACTTAACCACAGTGCAGCTTTTGATATAATAGTCCACACTACCCTCTTAGAAAGATTAGAGAACATGCTTAGAATCACAGGAACAGCCCTAGCGTGGTAACAGCCCTTACCTAACTGAATGTTAGCAGTTTGTAAAAGTAAAGGATGTATCGTTGCATTATACAAAGTGAAATATTCTGCAAGGCTCTGTTTTAGGACCGTTATTATGTAGATGATACACAACGGTACATATCAGCCACACCCAATGACTAACTTAGATTAAAGGAAATTGACTTTGTTAAAGACGTGAAATGCTGAATGTCACATAACTTCCTCCTTCTGAGCAGACTTCATGTTAAACCTAGCTGATTTCTCTGTTATTTGTAGTTCAGCAGCTAAACATTTTGGTTTGTCATAACTGATTGACCAACACACAGATAATATTACCAGGACAGCTATATGCAATTTTTGCACATTTATCTTTGTGCCAAATGCTGGTTGGTTACAGGAGTTGTTGCTATGGTACCCAGAACTACACTTATAAACAAGGAAAATAGTCACATAATCATACAGCATTCAACATTGAGGTCAGGCTGTTTACCAAAATATAAAATACAGGTCAAGGGCTGATATTCTAGTTGATATTCTTGCAAAGAAAATAGCTAGTTGTTAGTAATGTCGGGTGGACTGCAGCCTTCCATAGTTTGTCCAGATGAGGTGGAACAGAATAGTTTATCTGATGTACATGGTGTAGAAGATGTGTAGGACCTTGACTGGCATCGGCTTTTGAATGACTCTCTCCCAGTCACACAACACACAACCTTTTTTTTAGATTAAATGAAATCAATGCTCTAGCTTGCTTAAGTCCACATCTTGCTTTCACTATGTGTCCCTTAGGAATATCTTATAGTCTACTTTGGCACTTACTTTTGCACACTACAATACTCTCCTTCTCTTTCTTTGTGCAAAAAAGAAAAAAAATCTATGTGCAGATATTTTGGTCTCTCATCACATTTAAGCAAGTTCTATAGCATGTAAATTATCCACACAAAAAAAAAGAATATCACTGCAGCCCGTTTCCAATGGAATCATGCACTGCCTTTTCAAGTGCCAATTAGAACACAACTGATATATAATCATATCCTAATAACGAGTAAACAAGCAGATTCGTAGCTGCACAGTAACCAAATGGTGACCAAAAAAGGAAGAATATCTGTAGACATTATTTTTTATAGAACTAGTGACTCACAGGAGACTGACAGAAAAGTGCAGCAAGGTGAGTTAACCAAGACATGCTGTCCACTAGGAGCCTATTGCAATGCCAAATTAGCTAGCAGACAGGCTAGAGAAAAATCAGGCCAATGCAGTCTGGCAGAAAGTATCTAGCTAACACAGGTCCATCAAAAAAAATATATCCCACTGAGTGGTCCAGCTGAATAAGACGCTGTCACTATGACCAGGGGTCGCTGGTTTGAATTCGGGTCATGCCGCTAGCCCCCCTATGTCGGGAGCAATGCATGTGATGGGGAAGAATATGTATGGGTTGGGTAATTGGCAATCCAAATTGGGGAGAAAATTGGTCAAATAAAAAGTACAGTGCATTTGTGATTCTGCATATGGTTCAGCAGGCTTTCTAAAGTTTATGGAGCTTGCATCCACAGCTGTAGTCAGATGTTTACATACACTTATCATTGACTGTTCTATTTCTGGGGCAGAATTAGTGCACAGCATAAGTTTGTATTTTATTTCATCAACATTAAGAGTCAAAATTATACATACTGGGCCAAAATTATAGATATACCACACCTAATATTAGGCCCCTTATTCCATTCTCTTTTGCTGCAAGGTACCAGTTGCAAAACAGCCCCAGAACATGTTACCACCACCTTGCTTAACAGTTGAAACAGAGCTCTTGGGTTGGAAATATGCAACACAAATACATTTGAATTGGAGTGCACTCTGTTGGTCAATCCAATAAGTCCAGTGAAACAAACCTTTTTATTTGCCCCCTGTATGTACAGTGGGGAGAACAAGTATTTGATACACTGCTGATTTTTCAGGTTTTCCCACTTGCAAAGCATGTAGAAGACTGTAATTTTTATCATAGGTACTCTTCAACTGTGAGTGATGGAATCTAAAACAAAAATCCAGAAAAATACATTGTATGATTTTTAAATAATTAATTTCCATTTTATTGTGGGAAATAAGTATTTGATACACCAGAAAAAGAAACTTAATATTTGGTACAGAAACCTTTGTTTGCAATTACAGAGATGAGACGTTTCCTGTACTTCTTGACAAGGTTTGCACACACTGCAGCAGGGATTTTGGCCCACTCCTCCATACAGATCTCCTCCAGAGCCTTCAGGTTTCGTGGCTGTCGCTGGGCCACACGGACTTTAAGCTCCCTCCAAAGATTTTCTATTGGATTCAGGTCTGGAGACTGGCTAGGCCACTCCAGGACCTTAAGATGTTTCCTACGGAGCCACTCTTTAGTTGCCCTGGCTGTGTGTTTTGGGTCGATATCATGCTGGAAGACCCAGCCACGACCCATCTTCAGTGCTCTTACTGAGGGAAGGAGGTTGTTGGCCAAAATCTCACGATACATGGCCCCATCCATCCTTCCCACAATACGGTGCAGTCGTCCTGTCCCCTTTGCAGAAAAGCATCCCCAAAGAATGATGTTTCCACCGCCATGCTTCACGGTTGGGATGGTGTTCTTGGGGTTGTACTCATCATTCTTCTTCCTCCAAACATGACGAGTGGAGTTTAAACCAAAAACTTCTATTTTTGTCTCATCAGACCACATGACCTTCTCCCATTCCTCCTCTGGATCATTCAGATGGTCATTTGCAAACTTCAGACGGGCTTTGACATGCGTTGGCTTGAGGAAGGGCACCTTGCGTGCACTGCAGGATTTTAATCCTTGACGGCGTAGAGTGTTACTGATTGTTTTCTTTGAGACTGTGGTCCCAGCTCTATTCAGGTCATTGACCAGGTCCTGCCGTGTAATTCTGGGCTCATTCCTCACCTTCCTCAAGATCATTGATGCTCCACGAGGTGAGATCTTGCATGGCGCCCCAGACCGAGGGAGATTATCCATTATTTTGCATTTCTTCCATTTTCTAATAATTGCACCAACAGTTGTTGCCTTCTCACCAAGCTGCTTGCCTATTGTCCTGTAGCCCATCCCAGCCTTGTGCAGGTCTACAATTTTATCCCTGATGTCCTTACAAAGCTCTCTGGTCTTGGGCATTGTGGAGATGCTGGAGTCTGACTGATTGAGTGTGTGGACAGGTGTCTTTTATACAGGTAACGAGTTCAAACAGGTGCAGTTAATACAGGTAATGAGTGGAGAACAGGAGGGCTTCTTAAAGAAGAAGTAACATGTCTGTGAGAGCCAAAATTCTTACTGGTTGATAGATGATCAAATACTTATTTCCCACAATAAAATGGAAATTAATTATTTAAAAATCATACAATGTATTTTTCTGGATTTTTGTTTTAGATTCCATCACTCACAGTTGAAGAGTACCTATGATAAAAATTACAGTCTTCTACATGCTTTGCAAGTGGGAAAACCTGAAAAATCAGCAGTGTATCAAATACTTGTTCTCCCCACTGTATATGTATGTAAAATCCAAGTGCATTTGTATGCATGTACTAAAATTTTATGTTAACTATGACTTTGCATTGATGTAAAATGTATTTTGTGTCTATACCACCAATTTGTCAAACATTCCCTATAATTACATCATTAAGATGCAAACAGAGTTATTCAGATTGTTCTGTTCTGTTTACAATGGTGGGAACAAAAGGCAGAAGTGTGTAAAATATCCAATGCATCTGATGCTGGAGACATTGTTATATGACAGTTTTGCGATAATGTGTTTAAAGATATTTTTTAATTCATTCTTGGTGGAGAGGTGCCTACACACATCTTTACTAGTTTTAATGTGTAATATTCATCATCATCAACATTATATATCAATACTCAAAAGACATGTGCTGGTTCACAGTTCACTTCAGAGTTGGTGAATTTCTTGACCATTTTCACACTAAATGATTGTGAATTTGTTTACATCTCAGTTTAATAGAAAATTGGAGGAATTCTCCTTTAAAATGCACAAAAAAACAAGTAAAACCTAAATCGATGTCCACTCAGTTGAAGGAGTAATATTGAAAGTGCTGTGGCCTGCACTGCATCCACGTGTGTCTGACACGTGTGACACAAGCACCCTGGGAAAGTTGTTAACACTATATAGGGGTGACAGAGTGCTATACACATGGGACTTCCACATTGTAATTTTCTGTTTCCTTTGAAAGGTGAACTCTGTAAGCTTTAAGAGTCCCACAAGCTTCAAACCCCCAATACAATCATTCTCGTTATACTAAGTTCTTTGACCCAGCTGTTAAATTGTTCGGACTGTCCTGAACAAAACACTTCCTCTAATTTAAATGTCAGCAGTGTCCGTCAAACCTCAGGTCGTAATCCTTCACAGCTACACCCAATATACCCAGAAGTGTAAACAGCTCTGTCTTGCAAGCATGTGTTTCTCTCACACCCTTCATACAACCTTAGCATCAAGACAGCAGCTGGCACTGCAAATATGGAACACAATTGTCCAAACTACCAATGTGCCAATATACACATGACTATACTGTGTAGGGTGTAATCCATGGAAGATGCTGTGATGATGCTGTGTTATTTCATATGAATTATCTCACTTGTAGCTAAATGTAGCAAAGAAAGCATGGCTTTGAATGTTTTCTGGTTTTGTTGTTTTTTTCTGTTAATTATCTTTATTTCTTTTTCATTATAACGCTCCAGTGTTACCATAAAACTGCAATTAAAAGCATTGTACGTGATTTGCAATTACATCCATAATTATTTTCTGTTTTAGTCTTTTAAAAGAGTGACTTTGCATCTGACTGATTACTGCAGCATTACGAGACTATTAACTTAATTGCAGAAAGCCAATAAAAGTTTAGTGAACAGTTAACACCAGGGCCTATTTTTTAGTGTCCCTGGACATAGCTGTTTACATTTTGGTTGTTAAAAATGCAGAGCCTTTTGCCTAAGAGGTCATTTGGAAGAAATATTTCCAGTTTGTACTTTTCATGTGGTCCCACCATTGCATTTTCACATAAATGAAATTATAAATATAACTTTTTAAAAGCTTGAATGCAAATACTTTGCCGTCAATGACTGGAACTTTGCAGTCAACTCTACAAATACTGTGTTTTCTCCCGTCAAATGCTTTGTCAGGCATTTACTGAAGCCTTGTTCAGTTGTTGTTAGGCTGTGGGTCTTTTAGAGTTGGGTTTAGGTCAGGTGACTTGCTTGGTCCTTTAAGAATGTTCCATTTCTCCAGCTCTTTGGTTACTATTTGATAAGTGGTGATTGTTTATCTGTAATGAGAAGCACTATTCTATCAGTTTTGCAGCATTTGACCCCTTTTTACTGACCACTATACATGGCCATGCCAAAACAGTACCTCCTTCATGTTTGACAGATGCTGTGGTATGCTTTGGATCGAGAATGCTGCATTTTCTTCTTCATTTCAGTTTCCCTGCAGTCAGGTTTGGCCTTTTTTTGTTACCAGTGATTTGCATCTTAAGTTAACCCCTGATAATCCCTTATTTGAAGGCATGTCTGCATTGCAGACTTGTACAGTAATATGCCTACCTCCATGAGATGGTTCTCAGCCTGATCAGATGTTGTGAAGTCACCACTCTAATATCACTGATAGGCTTGTTTTACTTTTTTTATTTGCATCAATGCCACTTTGACCACAGAGTTCTCATTAACAGTTACTAAATACAAATTCAACATTTGAAATTGAAACCAGAGCCTGTATTGTATCTCCTTAATTGGTAATGAAATATTGTGTGAATAAGCCACACCTGACCTTCAAAACTGCATATTAGTCAGTTCAATCTCTTTTAAACCTGTGAAAATAGAGGGACTAAATCCTAAACAGTTTATGCAGTACAGTTGTTTCTACACTTCAATTACATATTGCTAGCTTTATTGATTCATTGGCATGTACTAATGTCTAAGTGCACTTTGCTGGCAAAATTATTACCCTGAATCCACTTTATCCTCCTGGACACTAAAAAAATGTCTGTTGGAAAATTTCACAGGGAGGCCAGTCTGGTGTAGTTTGTTCAAACCGTTTCAAAATTTCTCTGAAGTGCTTGTTAACCTTTCAGTTGTTCTCAGCTGAGTAACCACATTGAAAATAACCTAGCAATCATATCTGGAATGCAGGTTTTTGCCACCAATAACATAAATCCATTAATAGAAACCATGAGCAGTCAGTTGTTGTTTCACAGTGTAAATGATACTGATCAAACATGCTGAGGACACAAAGAGAAGTTTGCCCTTAAGGGACTTAATTAATTGGCTCTGATCTGAAACAAGCACACTGATATTTTGCTCTGCTGCATTGCTTTAATTTTTGATTTTGTGTGTAATTCTGTCATCTAGAATCACCTTGTTTCACAGTAGGAGGTAAACAAACCAATGGTATGATGACTTCTAAAAAATAAGCATCAATAAGTTTAGTCAAGTTTTTGCAGATGCTCTATATTTTTGATCTGTTAAAATTTTCTCAGGTCTTTGGCAGTGCTCCCTATGGCCATGCTACAACAATGAATGAGTTATATTTTCTTGAGCCCTAAAATAAAGTGTCTAATGTTACCCTCATAAGACTTATGCATATTTTATTTTATTTGGTTTTCATATCATGAATAACTGTAGAGGACCATTTCTGTTGTGGTAGATATACAATAATTGCAGTGGATTTAGTCAAAATGATTAAATTAGGCAGTTATTATTCGGAAAATGTTCTGGCACTGGAAAGGTCTGCTTCACAGAGCTACATCATTCATAACACTTCAGGGATGACTGTGCTGCTACCCTGCTAGACAGGACAGTGAATGTCTATGTACTATTGCATTACTCCTAAAAAAGGACCATGCTGTGATGACTGGTAGAGTGACATGGCATTTGGGTATTTGTTTTTTAAAGTAATCTACAGAAGATCATTTATGTTGTGGTAAGAGGGGGGATCTATACAGTAACTTCAGTGATTCTCAGAGTGGTTTTGTTATCTTTTCATTCATGCCTTTACTGCTAATTACTATACAATTGACTTAGACATGTCGTTTTCTTTATAGTGCGACCAGAAAATATTGAGTATTCATTTCAAAACCTTTCAAATCCAAGTTATGTTCTAGTAACTTTAGAGAAATGGTCAGTATGAGGAATAGTTGAATTGCATGGGTAATGGATAATACTAGAAACAGGAAAGCTGTGAAATGAACAACACTGCTAAGGGCCCGAGTGGTCCAGTGGACTAAGGTTCTGTCACCATGATCATCGGCAGCCGAGGCCCAGAGAGAGCACAATTGACCTTGCTCTGTCCAGTGTGTAGATGGCGTTCTCTCCCCACATCTCTTCGCTGCAGTGCTGGCCATCACTGGCATCTGCAGGCTGGTGCATTGGAGCTGGGTATGCGGTGCTTCCCTCCAGATGCATTGGTTACCCGGTGATGTTGCATTGGTGGCAGTTCGAAGAAATGAGCGGCTTGACATGTTGGAGGGGGCATGTGTTGGTCCGCCCTTACCAGTGTCGGGGGCATCGCGTGCAATGGGGGTTAGAGTATGCACGGGTTGGGTAATTGGCGGTCCAAATTGGGGAGGAAATGGACAAAAAATCTGATTAAACTTTAAGAGAGAAAAAAAACAACAATGCTGTTAAATCATTGATTGTCATAATATAATTTATGTTTAAATGCTATATTCAGTAAATAAACTAATTATTCTTGAGGATAAGCAGAAATGTGCCTCTCTAAAGGATGTAAACAAAAAAACACATGTAATTTAACCTGGTGTGCCCAATGAATCACATTAGAATATTTCAACATTCAACGTTTCATGTTTGATGGAATTACTATTTAAACAGTAAATACCATATGGTGTAGTTCAGCACACATAACCGCAATCATGGGGAACTGCGGAGTTATCAGTTGTCCAGAAGGTTATCGACACCCTCAAGGAGGGCAAGCCACTTAAGGTAACTGCTGAAAAGGTTCACCGTCTGGGGGTTAAAAAAAATTATATATATATATAGTGCAATAGAGAGTAATTTTGCTATGCCACGTGACCAGAGTGAACCAATAATTCAATTCACATACTGTGTTTTAGTTGTGTGTGTTGGTTGTTGTGAACAGCTTTTAAAGCGAGTTAGGGAAAATTGTATAGGTACACAGTGCTACTCGCCCATCCACAGATCTAGCCTCTTTTCCATAATGCTGCATAAAGAAGGCAGAGTCCTGTGGGTGCAATATCAAGGTAAATACCCCCCACCCACCCCCCACTCCACTCCTCTAGCATTGTGATGATATCTTTATATAGCTTACTAACTCAACTGTGCACAGCTTCCCACTCCTCTGATTCCACTCCCTTAAGCTGTACTACCACTCTATCTCCCCAGTCAATGGCACAAAGACTTAAAGGAACATCGAGCAACATCCTTCAAAATCTTTCAATATCTGCTTAGGCGGCCACATGCAGAACGCTCTTGCGTTGAAAGGCGGTCCCTCCAGTGCTATCCATAATTCATGTACCAAATGATAAAGGATCCTCTCAGTGGTAAATAGCAGACGCACGGCTTCTATTCCGCATGCTAATGATCAGATACAAATAGCTAGCGGCGCAGCGTGGCCGTGCTCAGCGAACCTGCTGTAGGAGAGCCTGGGATTAAACAGTGCCCTCAGAGCATGATCAATGACATTCTGCCTGATACGAGGATGATGTGACTATTTCTGGTCGAAAGTGGAGACAGAGCTTTCTAGACCTGTTCAAATACTGGTGTGTCGGTGTGTATGCCTGTGAATGTGTGTATGTGTGCTCGCACAAGCCGTTTGATCGCTTGCACTGCCATGCATGAGAGTGTGACAGGCATACCCATACGGAGGACTAAAAATAAATAAAGAAATGAGTAGTAGTTTGAGTCACAGGCTGCATGCGCTTAGCCCTATTGACATGTTGGCGTCCGTGCTCGAAGCTTCACTTTAGCTGGGCCTACTGGTAACCTATCTCAATTACATAAAAATAAATACATAAACACATGAGTGTAACTAAGCAACAGTATAATTTGTATAATAGAGTGTGCAGAAAAAGGAAAATGTCCATCACTGCTCCTTTTAATTTGGACTTGCCGAGTGTGATGATCAGCATTTCTTCTGTTTCTCTCCATTTGCCGCATGGAGACATATCCAATGTTAAATGTTTTACATCCTCTGCTCGCATGATTAAATCACCAGTGACAAGCTTGGGCGTGAATAACACTTAGCGTTCCTCGGTTTGCTGTTTAATGTGTGATGAGAATAAAAAAAGAGAGAGAGAGAGAGAGACATGGGCTGACTTCTGATTTTGGTAATCCTCTTGATCTGAATCGCTCCCCCCCTTCCCCTTTTTTTCTTTTCAGGAGGCTGTTCTCCACAGTTTCTGCTCCCCAGCCTATTTGAATGTGCTCAGGGATTAAAACTGTACAATTCGAGGCTTGTGCTGTTTACCTCGTCTTGACACGGAGTGCAGAAATGCCTCCCTCTTTACGCAGCGAAGGCGGAGGCATTTGCTTGCTCAATGTGTTCAGATTTCATGGATATTACCTCAGTGTTTTTTTTTTTCGTATTTGTTCGTAAAGACCTTATGAATTAAACAGCGACTTAGAGGGCAATACTTCTTAGATGTAGTGCGACTGAGAAAAGATGTGACATTAGTATTAGAATATTAATTAGCGAAGAAGGGCAAACACCGTTCCAGAGCCTCACATGGAAATAGCAGGAAAGGGCTGAATGAGTAATGGAAGGCCCTGCTTCTGGAAATATACATCTGATTCATCAACACCTTGAGACATTTTGCATGTCGCAGGTTCTTTTGGCGGGTTGGGTGAGGTAACAAGCATCATCTAAACCTTGTGTGTACTAAGCTAACAGGGTGAATCGTCCCTTAAAAGAGAATTAGTTGTTTTTATTCCCCAAAACAAAAACCTCCTGGACTTTGTCTGTGTTTACACTGATCTCCAGTCAATGTCTATGAGACTTACTCCACCCCCTCATCTCATGACCTCATTATTCCACCTTAATCTCCTTAATGCCCTAATACTCCACCTCTTCTCCTGAACACCCTATTTCTCCTCTACATTTTCCATCTCCTCAATGCCCTATTATTCCACTGCATCTCCTCAACAGCTCAATACTCCACCTCATCTCCTCAGTGCCCCATTACTCCACAGCATCATGTCAATGCCACATTACTGCAGCATCTCCTCAACACACCATTACTCCGCTTGATCTTCCATCTCTTTAATGCCCCATTACTCCACCCCATCTCCTCAACAGCCCAATACAGCTCCTCAATGCCTCATTACTTCTGAGAATTACCTCAATGCTCCATTACTCCACCCAATCTCCTCAACAGCCCAATACCCCACTCCATCTCCTGAACACCATATTACTCCTCTCCATCTTCCATCAGCCCATTACTCCAGCCCATTACTCCACTCCATCTCCTGAACACCATATTACTCCACTCCATCTTCCATCTCCTCAACAGCCTAATACTCCTCTCCATCTCCTCAACACCCCGTGACAAATGTAGAACGCCAGTCAGTTTGTGTTGCTTGTAGAAGAAAAAAAATGCTAAAGTTATCCAGTCAATACTGGAAGTGCTTTGTTTTTAAATGGAGCAAATTATTAAATGCAAAGTGGAAAAAGTTGGACACAGAATTAGCAGTGTTATAGATATGTTAACACTGTAATTCCGTATAACATGATTAACTGTTGTTGTGACCGATAGCTGAGTAAAGTAAAACTTTTTGGTGAGTGAATAATTCTGGTCAGCTGTAGCTAACAATGCTAAATAACACAGATAGTGAATAAACTAATGGGAGTTTATTACAACGAAATACTGGAGAGGGACACACACAGCAGCAAATTGATATGTGCCAAATTCAAAATATTTAAGGGGCAAAACCTGAATTACAAAACCTGTAGACAGTTTGATGCATGCTCTAGACAAATGCTGCTGCTTTATCAGGAAGAGTTTGTAGATTGTAGAGTTTGATTAGACAATAACTAAAAGAGATTTTAGAGGAGTGCTTTGTGATAAAGACTGGGAATAAAAGGTGGATATAAAGTGAAAATAAGGTCATTTTTACCACCTTTTTAATTCTTTGTTATCTTAGGATATTTCCATACAAACAATAATAATGTTGCAGTATCTCAAATAGAACTAATTAGCAATCCAGCAATATAAAGAGTGTTAGGCCTGTTTTATAATATCTCAGCTCCCCTGAATCTTGCATGAAGCTTTATAGAGTAAATGCTGACAACACTGAGAGTTACTACAACTAGATAAAACCACAAATGTGTATGTACTTTAGATTGTTACCCTGTTTAATGCTATACACTTCAGGGTTCCACATAGTACTGAAATGGGCTTGTTGAATCTTTTAAAATTGTTACAAATAACTGTTTTTGTACAGTACTATGTTGATCCTTTATGCTTAGTTTTGCCAGCATTTGCTTTAACATGTTTATATAATATTCAAAAGAGCTTAAAAACAGTCCACACAATTTCCATTGCTGGAGTTCTAATTAGATTCCATGAGATTAAAACAAAATATGGCTGCATTGCTGCTATAATTCAAAAAGTAAGCCCATACACCTACTCTTTTGGCCAAATATACATCTCCCCCACTGGTTTGCTGTTGCTTTTTCCATCCTTGGGATTGGGAAACAAATCTGTCAAATTCTTATGGAGATTGGAATAGTATTTACAAAAAAAAGTTGAAAAGCTTATTGCAAGTGTGGATGCACAATGTACACATTGGGATGGAGGTTCCTGAGATTGCACAGTATACTCATCTACCCCGACTCTACTACGCAGCTGCAGGCATTCTGCCAAAGGGGCCAACCTAAATATTTCACATCACACTTTTCTTTCAGCCCAGCTCCTACCAGTTCTTAGCACTATTTATGGAGGTGAACATGAAAGATTTAAGTGCTACCTTAGGTCCTGGCCCTAATGAAGACAGGATCTAGCCTCAAATGAAGGTGTCCTTGACTGTCTCTACACAGTGCTAATGGGAATAATTAGTCCAGTCTGCTATAATTGCCACTACATGAGAAAGGAGCACAGTGACAAAATGAAAATAACAAGGGACTGCTGAGAAGTGTGTCAAACCGGAAGCCGCACCCTTAAATGCTTCAGAATAATGATAAAAAAATAATAAAGTTCTGGGAGTAATGAGTGAATGCAAACGAGATGACATAAGCCCACATACTGAAAAACATTCTATTAAACTGTGTCTTCAAAAATGCATGCCTGTAACAATTAAAAAGCCATGACTTGTTACCACCTTTACTAACCTCAAAAGCAGAGGCAGTGTGTTATTGCGTGGTAAATGCCTTCAGAGGATACAGCCTATACTTAGCCATCCTTTTTTTAGAATAATCATGCATTGCGGTCATGTAGGTTACGACATTTTATTAGATGACAAAAAAAGGCTCTCGAAATTTTATGAAAGCATGAGTGCAAATTCAAACAAGATTTAAATGAAGTTATGTAATAACTAAATGTTTGGGAGAAAGACCACGCCCAAACTCCTCCTCTCCATTATGTTTACATTTACATTTAGAGCATTTAGCAGATGCTTTTATCCAGAGAGATTTACAAAAGTGTTTCACTATTTACTCAAGAATAACCTCAGCTAGTTTAAATAGATAAAAAATTTAAAGATGCCTCTAAACTTAGATACTACTAAACGCAAGTCAATATGGAGAGCATAGTACTCTACTATTCGCCCAAGTACTCTCAGAAGAGGAGGGTCTTCAGTCTGTGTTTGAAGACAGCAAGCGACTCTGCTGTTTGGACACCCAGAGGAAGTTTGCTGCCAGGACAGAAAAAAGCCTGGGCGCTTGTCTTCCGTAGATCTTAAAGGATGGCAGGTCCAGCCAAGCCGTACTTGAAGCTGGAAGGGCTCTTGATGCAGAACAGCTTTTGACTATTGCCATTAAGCACGGAGGGGATGGTCCGTTCTTGGCTTTGTTGGGTAGCATCAAGGTTTTGAATCTGATGCGGGCAGCTACAGGAAGCCAGTGAAGAGAACGCAGCAGTGGAGTAACATAGCTGAACTAAAACGTTGAAGATGACCTGTGTCGCTGCATTCTGGATAAGCTACAGGGGCCTGATGGTGCACAAAGAGAGACCAGCCAGAAGAGAGTTGCAGTATTCAAGTGACAAGAGACTGAACGAGCACCTGGGTGGCCTCTCTAGATCAGGAAGGGTCGAATTCTCCGGATGTTGTACAGGAAAAATCTGCATGACCGAGTTACGTTTGCAACAGGGTTTGAGAATGATAACTGATCGTCCATGACTACAACAAGGAGCTTCTATAGATGGAGTGACCAGTGAGTTTTCAAAGGAGATGGCAAGGTCATTTTGAAGTCCAGCAATTCCCAGAATGTACAGCAGCTCTGTCTTGCTGGGGTTGAGTTTGAGGTGGTGAGCCGCCATCCAAGAAGAGACGTCAGCAAGGCACACTAAGATGCAGGTAGAGACCTGTGTGTCAGATGGTGGAAAAGAAAAAATTATTTGAGAGTCATCTGCATTACAGTGGTAAGAGAATCCATGAGAGGATATCACTTTACCAAGAGAGCTAGTTTAGAGTGAGAAAAGGAGAGGACCAAGAACCGAGCCTTGTGGAACGCCAGCGGGGAGACTACAAGGAGCGGACGTGTCCCCCTGCCATTTTACCTGGTATTGGCGTCCCTGCAGGTACGATGCAAACCATCGTCATGCAGAGACGGTAATTCCAAGGCCGGCAAGGATAGACAGGAGGATCTTGTGGTCCACTGTGTCAGAAGCTGCAGAGAGGTCAAGGAGAATCAGAACCGGTGACAGTTTGGCAACTTTAGCTGCATGGAGCTTCTCTGTAAATGCAATGAGAGCAGTTTCAGTAGAGTGTGCTGCTTTAAAGCCAGACAGGTTAGGGTCCTGTAGATTGTTCATAGTGAGAAAGAGAGACAGTTGGTTGTAAACTGAGCGTTCGGAAATTTTTGAGAGGAAGGAGATAAGAGAAATGGGTCTGTAGTTGCCGATGTCCAAGCTGTCTAGAGTTGGTTTCTTTAGGATAAGGACAACTCTGGCAGACTTGAAGGTGAATAGTACATGATGTCAAAGAGCCATCATGTACTAGATGTCAAAGAGCTGTTTATGATAAGAGATGAAAGGTTCAGAGTGATTGTTTGGAATTGTGTGAATGTAAGGAGGGAGGAGAAGATGGTGAAGAGTTTGCGTGAGTCAGATGCAGATGCTTCCAGTTTCTCCCTGTAGAAAGATGCTTTTGCAGCAGCAACTTCCATTCTAAACCTGGAGAGAAGAGACTGATGGGAGTTGAAGTCAGAGTCAGGTTGTGACTTCCTCCTCTTCCTTTCAGCCATTCTTAGCTCTCCACGGTTGTTGCGGAGAACATCTGTCAGCCACAGGGAAAGTGTTGAATATTTTGCTGACATAGATGAGAAAGGGCAGAAAAGGTCGTCAAAGGTGGATATAGATAATAGGAGAGTGTTTGTAGCAGTTTTTTTTTTCTGGGAGAGAGATTGGGAGATAGATTCAAGATGTGGAAGAGTAGTCAGGACAGTTGAGGCAAGAGCTGAGGGGTAAAACAGAGCGAAGATTGTGGTAAAGAGTGGAAGTAGTGGTTGAAGGAGTAGAGAGGGGGAGTGAGAAAGAGAGAAAGTGGTGATCAGAGAAGTCTAGAGGAGTCACAGCCACATCCAGAGCAGGGACAGGTCTGCTGAAGATAAGGTCCAGAGTGTTCCCTGCTCTGTGTGTTGGTGCAGACAGGTTGAATGTAAGATCAACTGAAGATGGCAATGGAAGATGACATGATGACTGGAGTTTCTCTGATGGAAGGTTGAAGGCGCCAAGTTACTACGCACTATAAAACCACTCGTCTTCCCTCTCCTTCTTGTGACAACAATTCGCACCCTGCCACTGCCCCTGCTCCTCCTGATGGTCCAATTATGCTCAATGTCTGCATGGCTTTAGGTCCTATCAGCTCAATGCCCCCCAGAACTCCAGCCCAAATTTCTTGAGTTCTCCTTCACTCCAAGCATGCATGGTCTGCGATTTTCTATGTACATCAGTAATGATATGCAGTGTCACTGTTTACTGTTTTAGTGACAGTCAAAAAGACTTGCCCAAATATTTTTGTTTTGTAATAATAATAATATTAATAATAAAAGCTGCTATTGTCTTCATGTGGGTGGAGCAAAGTCAAGAGATTGAGACCTCGTTGATGAGAAAGCTTACAGAAAGCTTGTGGCAACTGAGATAACCACTCAGAAAATATCTTAGAATGCACAACATGACCAACCTTGTGGGGGCAGATGGACTACAACATCAGATCATATCATGTTCCACTTCTGTCAAGAACAGAAAGCCGTGGCTGCAGTAAGCACAGACTCGCCAAAACTGGACAACTGATAATCCAAATAACATTGGCACACACAATAAAGGGTCAGATTTTTTTTTTCCACCAACAGCATGGATTTTCATGGACCAAACCTGCCTTATGTCAACAGTCGATGCTGGTAGATAATCAGAATCAGAATCAGTACCAACCAAATATGTTACACATGCAAGAAATATTACTTGGTGTGAGCAACACAAGTATGACATGTAACAAACAAACAAACTGTTAACAAGTGTTACACTGAGAGAGAAAAATACACTAAACAATAAAAAGAATAAGAATAAATAAGTATTAAAGTAATAAAGAGCTGTAAAATAAATAAAAACATAAACAAAACCATCATTTATGTACAGATATAGTTATATAAACATTTACAGAAAATTGACATCTGTACAGCTTTGCAAATAATCCTAGCGATATGTAATGTATGTTATGTATCAGTACTGCGCTGCAGTTAAGTCCAGTTTGGTTCAGTGAGATTTAGAAGGTCAGTTCGGTTATAGATTAGGTTTATAGATTAGGGTGTGAGGTGTCCACAGTAGTTTAGGAGCGCCACAGCTCTGGGAAAATAGCTGTTAGCGTGTTGTGTTGTGCTGGTTTTAATGGTTCTGAGTCTTCTACCAGAGGGAAGTGTCTGGAAGAGGTGATGTCCAGGATGAGAGGGGTCAGCTGTAATTTTGGCAGCACACTTCCTTGCCCTGCTGGTTTAGATCTCCTGAAGTGTTGGCAGATTGCATCCAATGATCCTCTCTGCTGTCCAGATTATGTGCTGGAGTTTGGCTCGCTCTTGGGAGGTAGAGGAACCAAGACAGATGGTTATGGATGGACTCGATGATCGCGGCGTAGAACTGGATCATCAGGGTCTGTGGCAGGTTGAATTTCTTGAGCTGTCTCAAGAAAAACATTCTTTGCTGTGTCTTCTTACAGATGGAGACTGTGTTCCTCTCCCATTTCAGGTTCCTGGCTATGGTGGTGCCCAGGAACTTGAGTGACTCCACAGAGTAATTAATGCAGGGGGGCTAAGGAGGGTGGGTTGCGTCAAAAATCCACAACCATCACTACAGTTTTTTCTGTGTTTAGCAGCAGGTGGTTGTCACTGCACCAGGACACCAGCTGCTTGACCTCTTCGAGAGGTGGTGTAATGGTGTGGGAAATGTTTACTTTTGGTCTGTGAATACCTGTCAATCATTGCTTGAATTCCACAGCCTATTTAGGTATTATTGATAAAAAATATGTTTTTGGCTATAATGTACCCATCTTGTAATGGATGCTTGTGACATGATAATGAACCATGTCACAACGCAAATGTCACCTCAAAGTGGTGTCATAAACATGACAATTCAGTGGTCATTTCAATCATTGGCTCTGAATCCAATGGGACACCTTTGGGATGTGATAGAATGGGACATTTGCAGCAGCAAGGACCAAATTCTCAAAGGAATACTCCCAACATCTTGTGGAATCCATGCTATGAAGAACTGAGGATGTTTTAGAGCAAATGGAGGCCCTACTCAACGTAAGTAGAGTTTTCCTAATTGAAGTGCTCAGTGAATGTGTGTATATATATGTATGTATGTATGTATATGTATATATACACACATTATATGTCCAAATGTTTGTGGACACCCCTTTGAAGGAATGCATTCAGCTACTTTAAGTTGCACTCATTGCAAAGGTGTGTAAATGAAATGCTCACACACAGCTTGTCTTGACTCTGTAGAGAAATATTGGCTATTGAATAGGACTTTCTGGGGCTGATAAACATGAACCTATTGGCACCATGCCTAATGCCTAGAAGGGTATAACGCCCCAAGCATTGAGCTGTGAAGCAGTGTATTTGTGTTCTCTGGAATGATGGTGCTCTATTCGATACTTTTGGGATGGGTGGGGCAGTTGGGGATGAGATAGGGTGCTAATTAACCTCATTAATGCTCTTTAATTAATGCTCAAAACCTCACAGCAATGCTTCTAGTAGAAATCTAGTAAAAAGCCTTCCCTACACAGTAGAGACAATAGCTCTAGGCTATACCATCCATCCATCCATCCATCTTCTTAACTACTTCTTCTTCTTGATGAGGGTCATAGTGTGTCTGGAGCCT
This sequence comes from Salminus brasiliensis, assembly GCF_030463535.1. Lineage (NCBI taxonomy): Eukaryota > Metazoa > Chordata > Actinopteri > Characiformes > Bryconidae > Salminus > Salminus brasiliensis. The sequence continues at coordinate 34,583,503 of NC_132888.1, read as the reverse complement.
ATGGGGAAGGTAGTTTTGCTAAGATGTGTTAGCACTGTTTACAGATAAGTCATCAAAAGACCCAACAAATGTAATTTTATCAATAATCTAGTTTAACTTATCACAGCAAGCATTGACTTAATGCCCCCTCTCACCCTCAGCTTTGCTGCACTACTTCCACACAAAATCAGGTGCCTGTGCTGGGTACTGAAGTGTGCAGCAGTGCCGAACACTCAGTTCAGTCAAAGTCCTGCCTTCCATTAACTCCCCAAGGAATTAAATGGAACATGCTGTGCAAATGAGAATCTATCAGATCTGAAGAAATATACTTCCAGCCAGGTTTGCTCAGAAGCAGAGAAATACATCTCATTGCTCCATGCTCCTGTGGGGAAGATACAGAGCACACCCCCAACTTCCTATCGGCTCTATCTTCAACACTTACACTCCGCTTGAGTGGATGAAATATTTAGGCTTTGAGAATCGGCTATTACATTTCACCCCTATTTTCACTTCCGTTCTGGACTGTCTTCTCTTGCCGTGGTAACATGCTGTGTTGTGTACAGTTATTGTCCGTCAGTACAGAACTCACTATCTCCTGGAGAAAATCGGTATACGCAGCACAGCATGCTGCACTTTTGTGCCTCTGCCTTAGAGCAAATCTCTCAGGAACTGCATTTCTTCCGCTCTGATAGATTTTTATTTTCATCTGTTGTGAACTGCGTAAACCATTTAAAAGATTCTAGGATCAACTGTGTGAGGTTCACTCCAAAAGATCAAAATACTGCTATGCCGTGGTCAGGCCTCAAGGTCATTTGTGAGTATGTGGCACAAATGTGGCACAAATTGCTATATCCTCCAACACCAACCCAAGCCTGCTAAGGTGCAATGATATCTGTGTTGGTTCAGCAGACAAATAAATAAAACCAAACACAGTGGTTTATATATACAACATACACTTTGTGTGCAAAAGTATTGGGACTCCTGCTCAATCATAGTTTTTTTTCTGAAATATAGAATATTAAAAATAGATTAAATAAAGAGCATACCCTGCTACCCAGAGAAGGCACTATTGTGAGGATGTTGGATGATCACCACCTCATCCCGAAACCCGAAAGTATTGAATGGAGCACCATCATTTCAGAGAACACAGTTCCACTGCTTCACAGCTTAATGTTGGGGGGCTTTGTACTACTCTATGTATTAGGCATGGTGCCAATAGGTTCATGTTTATCTGCTCCAGAGAATCCTATTCTATTGACAATACTTCTTTACAGGGGCTCACAGACAAGCTGTGTGTATGCATTTGCACATCTGTGTCTGCAATGGATGCAACCTAAAATAGCTATATGCATTTATTAGAAGGGGTGTCTACAAACAAACTGCTGGACATGTGGAGTATGTGATCTTCCTCTCACTAGCAAACACATCGTGTCACACAGACCCCTTAATACACCAGCTTTCAAATTCTTTGGGCAATGCCCCACCAATTTCCTCATCACCTATTACAACTCCATTGGCTATGACACTACTAGTGCTGAGAGGGTTAAGACTGGTATGTTCAACCTCCCACTGCTTCTTTTTTAACTGAAAAGCAGTGGACAGCTCAGGAGAATGCAAATTTTCCCATTCTGTTTCCTACTAGACGCCAGTGTTGGACTTACTGTGCGCTCATACTAGCAGGCGACAGACTGACAAGCAACTAGTCATATTCTATGGGAGCACGAGATATGTAGCTTCAATTTAGTGAAAAACAACAAGTGGCACACCAACAGAGTGACAAATCGAGTTGAGACTTTCTCATCTTAATGCAAATTAATTATGACCAAAAACAAAAATTCTGGGGACCTCAAATCCCCTACAGTTTTTGGTATGAAGTATTTGTCTGATCCAATTAGAGGGTTAAAGTGTCTAAAGTCCCCAGCTTCTGCTATCTGAGCTTTTGGTTTCTGTACCAGTATTTAACAGTGTCGGGCTAAACAAGGAATGTTCTTTTCCCATGTTTTATAAATATCAAATATTTAATAATGTTTTTTAGAAAAAAATGTCAGTCTGCTTACATCTCAATTGCTGCTACCTTACTAAGCCACAATTTGATTTGCTTATTATTAACCGATAAAGTTAACTACATGTGGCCTAACTTTGAGGTGCCATAGTACTGAAAACTGTATTTACTTATAACGGAATAATTAGTTTGGAAGTGACGAACCTTCCACTGTTGTTCAAAGATTTCCCACAAAACCAAAGCAGGACTGTAAATCAGGCCAATTCTAAAACCCCCAAAATGTCTTGATTCATTATATTTACACTCCCATTATTTACATAAATCCAGCCCACTGGTGAAAGCTCTTACAGTCCTAATGAAAGCTGCTGATGCAGTAAAACGCAATGGTCACGTCATGACAGTGTTGTTTTTGGTATGCATGACTCCGGTAGATAATGAAAAAACTGGTTGCTGCGCAAACCAGGCCTCATGACCTCATGGACAGGCTTTTACTAGTGGGCTAGCAAGTTATGACTTACGAAACAAAATATTTGAAACTGGCCTGTTTTCCAGCTTTGTTTTGGTTTTGCTGGATTTGTTCTGAAGGAGGAACTCTTTATTTAGCTATGCCAAGGTAGGAAACAAATACATTTTACTAATCGTGCAGTGCACTAAGCCTCAGTAAGATTTCTCCCATAGCCACATTTCCTTGGGCTATGGGGGAACATTTTTTTTATGTTGTCTGCAGTATTATACCCAACAAAAAATGTGATTCTAATTGTGTTTCTCCTTGAGTGTGAATATCTTAGTTACTGTTAAAGATGTTGTGCTGAACGTTTTCAGTTTCATTTGTCGAGAATATAATTTAATAATCAAGGGAAAAGTGTACAACAACTTCTACTTTGCGACTTAAGTATGGAACGCAATGTCGAGACTGAATGAGCAGCAAGGAAATTTTGCAAGTCTTTTAACAGAGAAACTTCACCTGAACCTCTTGAGTGGAATACAAAGCCCTAAGTGGATTACAGTAACTAATGTGTAAATGGAAGTGCGTAAGCTGCTTCACAGAAGCAAAACTTCAAAGCATTCATGGAACGTCTTAAAATGGACCCAAATACGGAGAAACAATAACAGAAAAACTGCGACTTAGGCGGTGGAAAGTTTCCGATAGCCTGCAAAAAAAAAAAAAAAACATTACTGTACCAGCAATTCTATAACATTTGTTCAATTTGTATGTGTGATGTGGATGGAAGTGAGGGAGAGAGAGAAAGAAGGAAAGAGAAAGAGGAAGAGAGAGAGGTGTTTAACATTTGAATGATGGTGGTGTGACAGGCGAAGGGGAGAAAGCATTAGACAAGTTGAGCTTTGACAGAGAGACAGCTGATGAAAGAGGAGCGAGGTGTGAGAATGACAGTCCGTCCGAACTCCCTCAGGACGATTGACCACAGAGACCCAGACTGAATGGACAATTGAATTTCTGACCAGTTTCACAAGACAGGCAAGGCCCGATATGTCACTAAAACTCTGGATAATGAAGTATTTTTGTGAAAGTAGTCAAGGCAAGTTTTGTGTTAAAGTAATGTCTATAGTGGAACAAGTACAAGGGAACCTTCTTTATGGACCGAAAATGTCCTTAATCAAGGACTCCAAAGGTTTTGCTGGTTCTAGCATGTAACTCTAGTTGTTCTCTAGTGTTGTTTTTTAAGGCACTTATGGAAGACTGTGGTGAGTTTTATAATCTTGCCATTTTTGGACAGTAGAGAAACAATTATTTAAACCTGTTCCTCAGGGCAATATGATTGCATTTAAAATACATTTTGAATATTTATAGAATGTAGCATGTAGAATATTAGAATTTTTTTTTTTTTTTCTTAAAATCGTGACTTATGTCAAAACAAGCACATGAGCGAATTTATTTAAGTTAAATTAAAACCAGTTAGTTTTAGTCACAATCTTAAACAAATATTTGCACTGGTCATGTCAACTCTGCTTCTGCTTATTTAAAGTAGTGCTCTTAGTAAATAATGCACTTATTGGCCACTCCTACCAGATCAAGATGTTGTTAGACTGCCAGATTGCCAGCTAGTGCCTGTTTTTTAAACTTTGCCCCCTACTTTCAAGGTAAACCGTGTCAAGACTTAATAGTGTTGGGTTTTGTCCATATACATTATACACCTTAGTTTATATTACAGTTTCTTAAGTGCAATTGTGACATGTCTCATTTATATTTACAGTCATTTATGTTGAAGTAACTGCCTCTCCTTTAATGCCTCAAATTTGCTGCCATGGATGGCTGAATAAAGACGCAATTGAGATGCAGTAAAAGGCAGCATTGTCTACCCACAGTACAGTACGTGCCATCCTGTTTTAATTCCCTACGTTAATGAACTCTTATTGTATTACTTTAAAAACCATAGAAGTGTTTTGTGTTGCTCAGTTTATAGCACAACAAATCTGCCTGTATTGCATTGAATTAATTGAGGGAAGCAAATGACTCACTGGATGATGAAATTGGAAGCATGCAGTTTGCCAGAGAGTTTAAGAAGTAATAAATAAAATAAGCTTTTTAAAAATCATTTTGCTGGGTCTTTCCCCTAAAAATGTAATTAGGGCATAAAATGAGACAGCTTTGAGGATTTAGAAATGACTAATGCAGTATTCTCTGGGAGCGGTGTTATTATCTCCAAGTTATGGCAAGATCTGATGCAAAACAGAATGCATGTAATCTAATAACTTGCCTGGGACTATTTTACACGCTTGTTTTGAATGCTTTGAGTAATGATGCATGTCTGTACATCATTGCTTTCCACTTTTTTTCTCCCTCACAGGTGTAGGAACACAAGTTTGGTAAATATATTTAAAGATTCAGTAATAATCTCTACTAGTAATCAGTGAATGTAACATCATTGAACATGCTTTTATGCTTGTGCAGTGCCCATCCTTCCTAAATCATACAAGTTGAGAATAGACCATCTCATGCAAGGCCATCTCCACACCCACAGCAGGAATTACATGTTTGGACATAAGGTAGCCAAACAAGCCCAATCATTTTGATATTCCTACATGTTGTATGTATGAATTTGACCCTGTGTGGATTTCAGAAAACTGCACTAAATTCTGCACCACTTCTGCACCAAATCATTAAAAGTCCAATATTACCATGACATCCATGTCCTTAATAAGTGAATGTAAACGTCTACCCACTACCAAAAGTTATCATCCTGGCCTCTCAATGTCTTAAAGTGTGCATGTTATGTATCCTTGTTTCCCAGAATTATTTTGACCTTGGCATAGTTGATAAATAGTTTATTAGCATGTAATAAAAAAAAATCCAAAAACTGTTAGGTAGCAGTCTTGTCTCACACTTCCAACATTTCTATACACCCAGCACTTTAGGAAAAGCCTTTTAAGGCTAAACACAATGGCTATCTCAGGAGAATATTGAAGCAAGGCTAAAATGGCTAAAAGCTAATGCTAGCCAATTGTGTTAAGCACTGCTCAAAGAAAAGCCCACTGGAGGAAGTGCCAGTGTGGGTATTTGCATGACAGCCAGGGAAGAGCCACGGGGAAGCAGGGGAAGCAAATCAGTGCTAGGCTAAAAGTTAACCCTAACAGACCCTACTACATTCTTTTTGGCTAGCCAACAGAACACTGTGTCGAGGGGACACAGAAGAGACACCAAGGGGATATTAAGAGGACAGGTACACAATATAAACATTGGAAAAATTATTGCAATATTCTTGTTACAGTGCTACAAACAAAGCAAAGTTATGGTATGGGATGCTATGTGGCCCCTGTGAACAAATAGTGACAAAAAGCATTAAGGCAAAATAAAAATGCTATAAATAGGCTTGTGAAACAGCATCTGAGGATTTTTTTTCTCAAAAAGCATGTAGTTAATAATTGTACATCAACGAACAACATAAAAATAATAAATAAAGACATTCTATGGCCATTTTAAACGCATACATTGCTCAAAAATACAAGGCAAAAAATGGTCAAGAAAAAAAAATGGAATATTATTGTGAGGAAAATGTTGTATGTCTTGCTTTTTGCAAAGGTACAAAGCTTCTGTATGGCTGAGCCCAGGTAGGAATTACTTTAGCTTCACTGGAAGACTTTACTTTTATTTTGCCTTTACTGAAATCATGACTGCCACCTGCTCGTGGTCTGAGCCATAACTCCTACCTGCCTCTTTAATGTCATAAATGTCAAAGAGCGAAAAGTAACTGATAAAACATGTCTGATGTTGAAGCATAAAAGTTAATGACTAGTTTGCTTCAGCTCTCTGGCCAGTATCACTTACGAATGGGTTCTTTTTCACATTCTGTCTCTGTGCAAGACTGGTTGAATTCAGATAAGGCAGAAAACTTTGCTTATGTTTGTAAACATTACCATTTTTCCCCCTTCCTCTACCATATTTCCCTTAAATAATTGACTTTAACATGGCCACCAATTGATGTAGGACTGCATAAAAAGGCAAAGAAGAACTGAAGATGCCTAGGTACAAATTTGCACTGGTAATATGACACCTAATTTTCAGTTCAACAGATAATTGACAGATTGACACGATCCTGAGAGGGGTAGTGTGATTTGCTGATGCAGACAGTTCCTCCTCCACATCACACCTTGATCTATCTTGCAGCCTAATGAATAAATAAACACCAGAATGATTGTTCAATCAATGTCCTGAAAGTGGCCATTTTCCTATACGTAACACCAAAGGTGAGAGGTGAATAAAGTAAGCTTCCATTGCATTTAATTATTACACAAACAAACATTGCTTTGAGCCAAACAAAACAATCAGAGACAATACAATTGAAAGCAGTGAGTTCTGACTGACATTGGTCTGACAACATCCTAGAGCAAAACTGCTCTCTAAAGAAACAATTTGAAAACGTCATGCATGAAATAGAGTGCACCAAACAAAATCGGCACACCCTATGTTGCAAAAAAAGAGGAATCTTTGTTTTCCCTACCATTCCAAGAGACTACAATTAATTTCAGGCATTTGAAAAAGTAGATGAGATCATTTACCTAAGTCTTTAAAGGCAGAACAAGAAGTAAATTGCTGCTGTCCAATGATGTATCTCCATTTTTGCCCATTTTTTGTTTTCTCCATCGTATGAAACCTGTAAGTGCTCCGTACACTGTGTAAAAAAAATAATAGACCAATAGAAATTATATTAAATTACTCATAAAAAACTCTAATTTTGCATTAACTTCCATTCAAAGTTAAGAACAGTTTTGCCTTCTTCTGTAAAGTCACTATTTTGGAGATTTGGACATTTTTAATAGGACAGCCACAGTAATAATAATATAAATAATAAATAACAAAAGAAATGAAATCTACTCTTTAACAGTAATAACATGATTTCTCAATGCGGTTATGATTACAAAATAGATACAGCTGAAGTCTGATGCATACACTCATCCTGGACATAAATGTCATAGCAAAAACAAGCAATAATTGCTTTGATTTGTTCTTTTCCTAGGGAAGGTTGAGTATACAACATACATCTTAAAAAGAAATTTGGTGCACTAGTTTACATTTTTTGAAGGGTGGGGGGTTCTGAAATCAACACAGCATCAACAATATACATACACCCACTTAAATTATTAATTCAGAAAAGATGAAAAGAGGTGTGGAGGAATGAATGAGGTATCTAACCCCAATAACACTGTGCCAACTGTTTAGCATGACAGTAGTAGCATCACACTCTTTTGTTGCAGTGGAACGGGTACATTTCAGAATTCTTTAGCATAACCTCAAACCATCAACTAGATGAGTGAAACAGGACAGTGACTGCAAGCATTTAAAGTGATTGTGGAATGGATAAAGCAGGCTAACCTTAAACTTTTGGAATGGCATTCCCAAAGTCGGAAACTCAAATGTGTGGACTGTTTGGTTCGTGCCAGGAAACCTACCAATTCAATTACACTTTCATTTATTTTATTTATTTTATTTTTATTTTTTATTTATTTTTTTTTTTTGGCATTTATTAAACTAATAATGGTGCTATTTGTATATTTTATATGTATGTATATATTATATGTATGTATATTCCATGTATGCATATATTTACTCATTCACATGTTAAATTCACTTATAAGCAGTCCACTAGTTTGATGGTACAGCTTACATCCACTTCAGAGTGATGTATCATTTGCACACCTATTCATAGCAAGATATATGTCTATATTGGTGAACTGTCTGCTTGCTTTTAATTTGACTATGACCTTGTAGAGCAAAGACTTCATCCTTCTGAGACTAAAAAAAGTGTGTGCCTTTATGGCTATGTCTCAATACTTAACTTTCCTTTCCTGTCTGCATGTGGACCAGCTCTGCCAATATTTAGTCAGTCCATGCACTACAGATCAGGCAAAATCAAAGGAAGCAGATGGGAATGAAAGTTTTATGTCAATATTTGGAATTGTGTTGTAATTTGCATTTTCTGCTGTCATTCTTTGTCCCGCTTTTGTGCTCAAAAGTCATTGCTGAAACTAAACTAACCTATTTATCACTTTTTAATATAAAGGAGCAACTATATGTCAAATATGGCAGTGGGGTGGTTAAAACACATGAAATTATAACACGTAAAATTATAAAATAATATGAACACCACTGATCGCATAAAGAGTAAGCACTAATGTGAAAATTGTGATTGAGCTAGGTCAGGTCTAGGTGGTGCTTTGCATCTAATAAAAACCTCTACACTTTTTAATCTGCAGGGAGTGCTGAGCAATAGACATGAGTAGAAAGTAGAAACAATCCAAATCTATATATTGCCACTTGTTAATTCTGCAAATGTGGTGCCAAACTAACTCACCTCTCACCACACAATGCTACATTGATGTCTTTTGTAGTGTTTCTACTACTTTCTGCTAGTATTTGATGTTCACCCACTGAAACTCACCAGGTCAAAACACATAACACTGACTGTGTTTATTGGGACATATGTTGTTTTATTGGAATTATATTATGGCTTATATCAATAGTATACACAGATGCTGTGTGTAAGTGCTGAAAATGACTTTTTTTTTTATTAGCCAGTGGCCCAGCTGTCTTTTGTCAGTGAGAAAGTTCATTTATACCCTGTTCTGATCCATACCATGGTTCCACTGCCATGCCTTTTTTTTAACAACCAGTAGATCTTGCCCCATTTGGAGATGTGGAGGCACCCCTGGCTCAAGTGTACAAATGGATGTAAAAGTTTGGCACCCCTGCTCTGAATGAATAATGGCTTGATGACAATCATTCTTACGAAAGGGCAAGTGATGTAAATTTCAAAGCTTTATAAAAACTCCTCAGACCTACAATCAGCAGCCATGGGATTCTCAACCTTTTCCACCTCATGGCCCATTGGATTATAACTAGAAAAAAAGCATAGCCCACACGGCAGCAAAACATATTTTTATTATATTATATAAAACTAATTTTGTCTTTTATTTCTATACTTGAGAATAAGGACTTTTAAAATGTCTTAAAAGATATATTGTCCATTTCAGTTCAATTGCAGAAAATATGGAAAGATGTTAAACAAGGATAAAAGCGAGAGGAAGTTCGCCTCTTAGCTGCAACTCCAACAAGAACAGTCTTAAAAAGGTTGAGCAGCCTTAAGCACTAGTCTTCACATTGTGACTAACATAAACACACATTTTATGACTTTACTATTTAAAACCTAATATATTTCCACAATAACATTATACATAAATCTGTCAATTTTAAATACTCCATCAGGCGCCTTTGCTTGCATTGTCTCAAACTGATGCCATTAATGTTCATATTGTTTGAATCTTACAATGAATCTCTTAGGTTTTATTATTGCTAAATTAATTAATTTCACTTATAGTTATAGGACTTAAAGAGCCAATGCAGACCAATTATGGACTTCATTTCAATTATGGAGTCATTTTTAAAGAATAGTCTGGTTAATGATCCTGTTGAAGGAAATTGTATATTTGGAGGAAGCTTGGATGGGAACCAGTCTGACTCTCTGCATCGATCTCAACCAAATACCCCATTCTAGGATTGTGATGGAGATGATCAAGTTGCTATATGCTAATCTGAGTTGAGTGTCATGTCTAGTCAGTAAAGATTTTTAGTTTAGTCATTGTGAAATATGCTAACTAGCTATTTTTAAAAAGGAAAAAAAAAACTAAGTTTTATTTATTCACTACAACCAAAAATTTAATTTTAATTTACAACAGCATCAGAAAAAGTAGTTGAAAACTTCAGCTAATTTAATCTATTGTGGTAGGTAATGCACTTGCTATACAAACAACATGTAAGCCTACTGTTTTAAGATGTTTCATCTTTCTTTGTTAGCAATGTATTTACAGTATTTAGGGCTTTGTTTAGAGCTTGTTCTATTATGAAAGACTTCTCAAGCTGCATTGAACCTAATGCCACTAAGCTGTGGGATAATGGTATTACAGTTATAACTATTTACCTTTACTATCTTCTCCCTCCAGGCTATGGTGTCCCATAAATAGCTCCTGTGCCAGAGTAGCATTAATAATTCCATGCAACTCTATTGTCAACAAAACTGCTAACCTGGCAGACCTGATGGTGAGTGCGTGGGTATGACGCACCAAACACGCCACAGCATAACCAATGAAAACTGAAAGAAAACACTATACAGAAGAACCTCTTCTCTGCTGAGGTCGAGCACTTGGTGTCCTGGTGCAGCGGCATCCACCTGTTGCTGAATGCACAAAAGTAAAGATGTGGACTTTTCTGGGCACTAACATCTCCAGGGACATGAAATGGGAGGGAAATGCGGTCTGTTGCGGATGTTCCTCTTGAGGCAGCTGAGGAAATTTGTCTGGTCCTAATAATGCAGTTCTTTAAAGCAATCATCAAGTCCATCTTCACATTATCTGGAACCATCTTGTTTGGATAAGTTACCTCACAAAAATGCAGAATCAGGACAGTAGCGAGGATAAGCAGTCCTCTGCCAAAGCTTCAGGGCATTTAGAACAGCAGGGTCATGAAGCATGCTGGCAAGATTACAGCTGACCTGTCTCACCCTGGACATTACTTCTTCCAACCAGTCCCCTCAGGTAGAAAACTCTTGCATTTACACTAGAACTTTACAACTACTTAGTGTGGATGAATGCACCTTTTCATAACTGTAAATATATTCTGTTTTGAGTTTTTGTATACTTTCTTGTCTATTATTTATTGTGGATAGCATGGACTTATATGGATAGCATGGAAATGTCAAAAATGGAAGGGAGCAAGATTATCATCTTTTTTTTTTTTTTTTTTTTTTTTTTTTTTTTTTTTTGACCTAGAGAACAACCTCTCATCCCTCTTTAATCAACCTGATTATGGACAGTCGGAGCCTGATTGATGTACTAAGGTTTTTGTGTCAGTTTAAGATGCAAATTGTATGCACATTGACTGTGTCTTATGCATAAAAGTCTATGCACACAGACCTATATGTACTCTTTATGCTTCAAGTGCATAGAAAATGCGGAAAAAACTGGTAGCTGGGAGTTAAGTGAACTGATAAGTTGGAATATAAGCGGGAGCAACCAAACCTGGATAAATGTGCCTCAGAACTGTCAAAAATATTACTTAAAATAAGACTCACTCACAGCCTTACACAACTGGAACACAGTCAAAGTGTCTACAACATCACCAGATTTTTTGGTTTGTTTATTAAAGAATTATTCATTTTACAGACACTTTCATTGTCTATTCTGTCCCTGTTTTTTGTCTCTTTCACGTGTACTGAAATGCCTGGATCCAACTGTTCCACCCTGGTTCTGCCTGACCTGGCTCTCCACTACCCTGCTGCCTGCTGTCTTGCTCTGGGCCCTTGCATTGATTCATGACCATGCTTCTGACGGTTTATCTGCATAGACTTTATCATTCTCACCTACATTTTCATCTTGTATGGCTTGACCCCACATTGACCATTTTTTTTCTTAATTCAGTTTTATTATATTGTTGTGTTTATTCCTGTTTTGGTTTTTATTATCCGGTGTCAATCTGAGGAGATCGGGTTCCCCTCAAGGTTCCTCTCAAGGTTTCTTTCTCTTGACCCGAGGGAGTTTTTCCCTGCCACTGTTGCCACTAGCTTTCTCAAAAGCGGCTCGGACCTGGATCTCTGTAAACCTGCTTTGGACAACATTTGTTGTAAAAAGCCTATATAAATAAAATTTAATTGAATTGGATTGAATGTCTCAAGTGTGTTTCCTGCTCAAATGTTTCACCAGTTCAACACCGTTTCACCGGCACACCAACAGAAGTGCTAAGCATCAGCCAATCCTATGCATTGCTCCATTTCCTAAAATGAAATGTATTTCAACATTTTCATAGTCTACCATGTGTGCAATGCCTTACAGTCACATCAAGCTTGGTAATCAGCTCAACAAAATAATGCGATTTTTCAGTTTTGTATTTGCACACCAAAGCAGAAGAACAATGAACAAGTGGTGGGATTTTCATCTGGATTGTTTTACAAACAATCCTAAAAATCCTACAAAAAATTAATATACAGTGTTCTCTCTTTGATTTCTCCTTAAAGAAACACATCAAATCACTCACACACAGTGACAGAAGCAAGCCTTAACCCCACAATCCCAGGCCCAATAAGCTGTGAGACACATGCACTACCTGTGGCACCACCGTGCCATCTCGGAACCAGCAGATCATGTCGGTGTAATTTTATACACTTAATTTCACATCTACCTAACCAGAACAAATCTCTGATAATACATAAAAATTGTCTTTAGCAATGATGCATGCAACAAATCCCACTTTCCCCAGTATATTTACACAAATCATTCAGTTCACTTTCAGTGGATTCTAAAGATTTGTAGGTAAATGGAAAGGATAATCCCTGCCTTGTCTTTACAGGTAAAGATCAGGTTTTAATGTTTAATTGACATTTGAACAGTGGAAGCATTATTTGTATGTTCTTAAATTCACCAATCACTGATTTTATAATAAAACTACTATTTTGCTGCTATAACTGCATCATTACTTTATTCTAGATTATTTTGTGAATATTTTTACTATATTATATTTTCCTTGTCATTATTTCTGCCATGAAGTACTTTATCATTTCATTATTAGACCTATTTTATTCCACATTTGCATTCCCCCTAATTATGTCTTCCCCCCATATTATGTATTTAGGCCAAGCCATGGGGGGTAACCTTCAATCCATGTTTCCTGGAATTTGGACAAGCATGCAAAATTCTAAGGAACATGGCTTAATTTTGTCTCAGCTGTACTGAACTGTAGTTAAACTATGCAAATCCGGGGCAAGGGTTCTTGAAAATGATGTACTGATGTGTACTTGTGCACTTGCACATCCCAAATGTTTGCTTCACCCTTGCAGAAGGTGTCAGAATGCTTCCATTACCATGCAACGCTGCATGATTGTGCCGGTTCAGCAGTTCTTGGAGGGGACATGGTGATGACTGGGTTTGTCACACCAAAAGAAAGCACTGACCACACCTCCTGGTGTTGAAGTAAAACCACTACACAATTTGGTTGAGAGAGAGAGATCTTGAAATCTTGAATTACAGACAATCAAAATTGCAGAACCCTGGCAGAAAGCCTGAGCTGCCAAAAGTATGTGTTGGTATCTGTAAGCAGATCTGTCTCTGTGATAGCAGCTGAGGAATCTAATTATACTTTTAATGGTTATTTGGTCAGCCTGTGTTTTAAAAAGATTTATCTGAACAATGACTAGCCATGTAGTGCATCTTATACTAGATGTTGAGTAGCTATTGTTTTGCGAAAATTGGTGTTACCACAACATTCTTTTTACATTTTTAGAAATTAAAGTAAAATGCATTATTGCTAATTTTATTTTCCAAAAGTAAAGATTGTAAAATTGGTATGATATGTACAGTCATTGCATTCATATTTTTGCACATTTTGTCTCGCACTCCTGCATTACCATATATTACCATTTGCACGTCTGGTAGATGCAAACTGCATTTTGTTGCCATGTACTTGTACTAAGCAATGATAAAGATCTAATCTACCCATCTATACACACTCATCATGATGTGTGTGTGTGTGTGTGTGTGTGTGTGTGTTGTTTACTCAGTCCTTTTCTCCTTCCTGCTTTCTGCTTATTTTTCTAACCTGCTCAGTGTAGCATGTGACAGTTTTGTGTAGTGATTTATTTATTGCATTCACAATTGGAATGACTCGGCTGTACATGACTGACAGGTTGTGAGCGGTGTTTGTATTTTAAAAGGCTGTAGGTGATGATTGATGTACTGCAGCAGGGATATGTTGAATGTGCTGTTTGAAGTGAAACGGATAAAAGATGATGTTGGCGTGGACTGTATGTGTGTTTGTGTGTGTGTGGTGTTTACATACAAATCTTAAACACATGTTTAACACTGCCATACATCTATTTTCATACATTCAACTTCCACAGCTCATTAATCTGATAAATATTTATACATAATGTAGAGTCATAAATGAATATTAATACAGTTGTTCAGTTTGTTCCACAGTGTGTGGAAGTTATTACATGTCCAGAGCAATACTTTGCATTGTATTAAGAAGATGTTAAATCAAGTCAAATTGCTTTTTACAACTAATGCCGTAAAGCAGTTTTACAGACATCAAGGTAGGAGGAAGAAACCTTGGGAGGAACCAAGACTTGTAGGGGTGGACTCATCCTCCTCTGGTCAAAGTTGTGAGTGTGAAGAACCTCTAAATTGGTAAAGAACCTTGGCATTGCCTTCTTTAAATCTTTAAAAGGTTCCTCACACACATCTCTTCTACAACCTTATTTTTTTTTCTATGCCACTGCTTAAAGAACCCTTTATTTGGTGTCATGAGTGTATCATAGTGTCATTGTGTTACAAGTTTAGGACCATTTGCTGTGACTTTATACATACGTTTTTGTTTTAAACATAAATATATATGGCTTTATAAAGACAAGTAAGCAAAAAGTAACAGAAGGCAATCAGATTGTTACTCTGATGTAGTAATCCTTTGAATTATGTTACAATTTCAACCGGTGATCAGTAAGAGTGATTGATTTATTTTAGGAGGAAGCAGTAATGAAATAGCAGCCAGTTTGGCATTGTCTAGAGACTGTTTGCTTTACTCTCGCTTATCCACTGCACTTGATTAGCAATGACATCAATCCTTTAAAATTAATGTCCGGTAAAATAATTTCCTCGGTTTATGTCCTAACATAATTCTGTCCCACTGCAAAACTCCAGCAGAAGCTCAGTGACATAAAAACAAAGGTGTATACTCAGGTTTTCTGGACGGAATGATTGAATTACATGATGTGAGATTGCATCAGCCATGAGGGGCTGAAATCATCCACTAGAACAGAGAGGAGACAGAAAAACCCAGATATGTGCAAGTGTTCAATGAAAGTGAAAGGCTCTTTATCTTCTGAATGTAAGTGTATGTTTGTGTATGTGAGTGTCTCATTACTTTGTTGAAACCAAATGCCCCCACAGTGGTTGGAAATTTTCTTTTTGAAATTCCTCCTCATAAGTTAAGGGTTAAAATGTCTTTACTCTAGAAAACTGAGAGTTTTTCAATTTTCAAGCAAATAAAGAATTGGTCGTAAACCTGTAAATTAATGGAGTTTCAGAAGACATACTGGACTCTGGCCCTCCAGAAACGATGCAAGTTTAATTAAGTAATGCAAGTATATTTCCAGAATTTCCAGAAATTTTTATCATATTTTGTAGCTGGGGGTCAAAGTAGAGGAAGACAAGGTTAATACAGTGCGATCCATATCCATAACACTAGAAACAGCCTATGCAGTCTCGCATTCGAGCAACAACCTTCCCGGTTCCCCACAGAGCGCTCCAAAGTGGCCTACATGGTGTCACTGCTCACGGACCGAGCTCTAGCGTGGGCTACGGCCCTGTGGGAGCAGAACTCTCCTGACTGCCTCACTGCTCAGGCATTCACTAAGGCATTACGTCAGACATGCTAGACCTCACCCAGGGTGCACGCTCTGTAGCAGAATATGCTATAGACTTTCACACTCTGGCAGCGGAGAGTGCATGGGGTGAAGAGGCCTTGAGGCCGATCTTTCTGCGAGGTCTCAATGGCAAGATGAAGGACGAGCTGGCCACTCATGACCTACCCTCTACACTCTGCAACCTCTATGACGTGTGCATCTGTCTGGACAGCCGTATGTGTCAGAGGGCCAGAGAAAGAGCACGTAACCCTCGTGCTACAGGTTTTTGGCACCAGCAGCCAGTCAATCCCACTTGGGAACCCCCACCACGGGAGGTTCCTGAGCCCATGCAACTGGGAGGTGCCCGGTTACCTGACCATCTACCACCCCGACCCAGGTCTAAGACAGTCCTTCGTAAGTCGGGAAATTATAGGGTCTAACCCGAGCGGGGGACCATGTGGCATCCCCCATCTCAGGACTTCACCTCCCGGTTACTCTAGCCTGGACCTCCCAACATAAATCGCTGACAGCCTTTGTGGATTCTGGGGCTGCAGGCAATTTTGTGGACAGCTCACTGGCGGCTAGTCTCGGCCTTCCCGTGGACCCACTGGAACGCCCACTACCCGTCCATGCCATAGATGGGAGGATTGTGAGATCTGGTCCTGTGACCCATCGCACCCAACCGATAACACTGCGGATTGGGGTGCAGCAGGTGGAATTGTACCTGACTCAGGCACCTCATCTGCAGTTGGTGCTGGGCTACCCCTGGTTGGAACTCCACAACCCATGAATAGATTGGACAACCCGCTCAGTCTATGCTTGGCGGCCACATTGTCAGGGGGCCTGTCTGGGTCACAAGTAAAGGACCCCCTCAAAGAGATCCTAAGCCAGAGTCAAGCATTCCTCATCTGGACAGGGTTCCTGAGGTGTACTGGGATCTCTGCGCTGTGTTCCGTAAGGAGGAATCGCAAATCCTGCCCCCTCACAGGCCTTCCGACTGTGCCATAGTTCTCCTACCGGGTACTACTCCCCCGAGGGGGCGCCTGTTTGCAATTTCTCCTCCAGAACGTGCTGCCATGGACTCCTACATTAAGGAGGCATTGGAGTCTTTCATCACCCCTACAGGGCATTATGAGTATCGAGTCATGCCTTTCGGCCTTATGAATGCCCCAGCGGTTTTCCAGCATCTTATCAACGACGTGTTACAGGAGGCCTTGGATGACACAGACTTCTCCAACTTGATGAAGAGACAGTTCTCCAAGAGCAGTTGGAGGACTCGTCTGACGTGTCCCACGTGTTCCTCCAGGGACTGGCTGTATATTATGTCATTGAGGTAGACATATATGAAGCGGTCCAGGGGGAGTAGTACCCGGTAGGAGAACTATGGCACAGTCGGAAGGCCTGTGAGGGGGCAGGATTTGCGATTCCTCCTTACGGAACACAGCGCAGAGATCCCAGTACACCTCAGGAACCCTGTCCAGATGAGGAATGCTTGACTCTGGCTTAGGATCTCTTTGAGGGGGTCCTTTACTTGTGACCCAGACAGAGACTGTGTTGTTCCTGGGGTTCATAATCTCCAAAGGCACCCTTCAAATGGATCCAACCAAGATTCAGGCCGTCAAGGACTGGCCACGTCCTTATTCTCTCGGGCAAGTTCAGTCCTTCCTGGGGGTCTCTCAGGTAAAAAGCTCCATCCCTGTGCGTTCTACTCCCACAGGCTAAGGGGGTTCGCAAGGCACTGGCTTGAGGGGGCCAAACACCCATTTATTGTTTGGACAGACCACAAACATTTGGCTTACATACAGCAGGCCAAACGACTTAACCCTCGGCAGGCACGATGGGCACTGTATTTTGGCCGCTTCCATTTTACACTGTCCTATAGGCTGGGTTCAAAAAACGGCAAGCCAGATGCCTTATCCCGGCGGTGGGAACACCAGGGATCCAATCCAGAGCCAGAACCAATCATCCCTGCCTCTCAAATAGTTGCTCCCCTCCACTGGAGCATTGAGCAGGACATAGTGCAAGCCCTCCGATGGGAGCCTGACCCCGGGGGTGGTCCACCTGGTCGGCAATATGTGCCCTCTGCAGTTTGCCAGGCGCTTCTGTAGTGGGGACATTCCTCCCCATTTTTTGGCCACCCAGGTGTGGTCCGGACATTGGAGTTCCTCCGGAGACGCTTCTGGTGGCCAGGAACGGACAAGGACACACGTGCCTATGTTGCCTCTTGTGAAGTGTGTACCAAAAACAAGACACTCCAGTCCCGACCACCTGGCCTTTTACATCCATTGCCGACTCCGTGGTCCCATGTGTCCCTGGACTTCGTGACAGGTCTTCCACCATCCAAAGGCAACACGGTTATAATGGTGGTCGTGGACCGTTTCTCCAAGGCATGCAAGTTTGTGGCATTGCCCAAACTCCCCTCTGCCCAAGAGACAGCAGAATTGCTGCTGCAGTACGTGGTGAGGGTGCACGGAATGCCTTGCGACCTAGTGTCTGATCGGGGACCCCAATTCGCCAGCCGGTTTTGAAGAGCTTTCTGCCAGTTGATGGGAGCCACAGTCAGCCTTACTTCAGGTTTCCACCCTGAATCGAATGGACAGGCTGAACGAACCAACCAAGACCTTGGCCGGCTGCTCCGCTGCTTGATGGCAGGGAACCCAACCTCTTGGGTGGACCAACTGCTCTGGGCGGAGTATGCTCACAACACGCTTTGGCACTCGTCCCTGGGTATGTCTCCCTTCAAGTGCCAATTTGGGTACTCTCCTCCCTTGTTTGAAGAACAAGAGATGGAGGTGGGGGTTTCCTCTGCTGTGCAGCTTGTCCGTCGATGTCGTAGGACCTGGCAGAAGGCTCGGGCCACCCTACTGGTGACCTCGAGGGCCAGAAAGCAGATTGCAGATCGCAGGAGGCGTTGTGCTCCGTCTTTCCGTGTGGGTCAAAGGGTGTGGCTGTCCACCCGAGACCTCCCGCTGCAAGGTGTCTCGCACAAACTGTCCCCTAGGTACATGGGGCCCTTCAAGATACTTTGGCGAGTGAACCCGGTCTCCTTCCGGCTGCAACTGCCCGCAAATATGAAGGTACATCCCACCTTCCATGTGTCCCGCCTGCGTCCGTTCATATGTGGGGCCCCTGCGCCTCAGGCCCGGCCCCCTCCCCCTCGCATGGTGGGGGGTGCCCCGGCGTACACTGTCCGGCATTTGCTGGACGTGCGTAAGGTCCGGGGTGGTACCCAGTATCTGGTTGACTGGGAGGGCTACAGGCCTGAGGAGCGTTCCTGGGTTCCGGCGCACCAAATCCTGGATCCTACGCTGATCAGGGATTTCAGGCGTGATCGTGCGGCTGGTTTGGGTCTGTCGGGTGCCATCCCTGGGGACGGGGGGGGGGTGTGGGGGTACTGTGAGCAGGCGGTATATGCTGCGGCGGTATATGCCCACCAGCAGGGGGCCCGGCCAGCAAAGTAGGAAAGCTGGTGGGGTTGGAGCAAAGAACTCCAAGCCCCAGAATTCCCAGTGGTAATCAACGCTGACCAGACCCACCTGTGTGGCACGGTATAAATACACCCAGCCAATCACACTTCCCCATCGCACCTTTGTAGAGGGGCGAACGGTAACAGTGGGTTTAAGTTGCGAACAGAAAAGAGAACCAAGTCCAGTAACAAATACAATCTGATCAGATGAGACCAAATGTGCACTATTACGACACTTTGGATGCCGTAATGCACACCATGTTGGAGGCCGAAGGACACTGCATATCAACCCATGAAACAGTGAAGTTTGGAGTTGGGAAGATCATGGTTTGGGGTTGTTTTTCAGCATATGGCACAGGCACGCTTCTAATAATTGAAGGAACAGGAATAAGAATCAGAATTACATGAGATCTTACACATAAAACCCTTTGCAAAGAAACCCCAAAAAAACTAAGTACTATTTATTTATTCAAATCCAGGATCAATGAACCAACTAACAAAACACAGGTCAACAAAATAATGGCCCTGTACCATCTGGCACACTTGTGGTTACACACTTCTTGTTTGTGCATTCCCAAAAGGATTGCAGGGTTGTTGGGTATCCCATTTCTCAATTTGGTGTCCAATGGGGTGCTCACATGTGTCCTCAATGTGCCCTTTGGTCTTTGCCTGCAATGATGTGCAACAGCCTCTAACTGCAATACAATTTCGGTACACTGCGGTATCACCCCAAAAACACCATGAAAAAGTTTGGAGGTGGGAACATCATGGTGTGGGGCTGTTTTTCAGCATATGGCACTGGCACGCTTCAAATAATTGAAGGAAAGATGTATGGACAAATGTACAGAGACATTCATAAAAATCTGCTGCCATCTACCAGGATTTTGTAGTGTTGTCTGAAAACGTAGTTGTATGACACACTATGTACATAATAATGTGTATGGAATCACTCAGTAGCTCGAAAATGTTGTTCCCTGTAATAGTGCTCTATATAGAGATCTGGATTTTCACATGTAGGGGATAGTGAATGGGGCACAATTTCAGACACAGCTTAAGTCTTAGGAACTCAAAATGTGTACTGAGGAGGGGAACTCTCTAGCAATTGCACAACACTTGGGTGGCACATGTACCATAAAAGGTAAAAAAGTTATCAAATGTTTCTTTAATATGATGTAACAAATATCTGTAGTGCTCATGAACTTGTGCATTTGTGTAATGCTCTTGTCCTTTTTCACACTTTTTTACCTGTAATTCACGTAGTAAAGCTGAGGCAATAAGTGTTTTTTCTCCTTTGTTTACAGCAGTGTTCTCCTATCTTCCTCCTAGAGAACTACCACCCTGCAGGTTTCAACTAATTTGAACAAGTAATTAGTTGAATTCAAGTCTGTGGGAAGGTAGCTCTCCAGGAGCAGGTGGGTTGAAGACCATTGGTCCACCAAATGACTCCCACAGACACTGCTCACTGCTACAGTGCTTCCTACGAGTAGTAATTAAGGCAAGGTAAATATCAAGGCACAACAGGAATGGACATTTAAAAATGTTGTTTTTTGCACTGTCCTAACATAACCCTGACTGCCTACAGTATATGGCATGTCACATTGACTTTTTGAGATGCAACTATAGTAACCATTCTGAATTCAATTTGGAAATTAAGACTTCATTAACCTGTCTCAGATGGGTTGCCTAAGAGCTAATTCAGTGCCGTCCACATAGCTGAAGACCGTTCAGCCCAGTGTCAGAGCAGACACTGCCTATTATTGCAGAGCAAGAGCAGCCACCTAGTCGCTAATGAGTTGCAAAACACTGCTGTGATTGAAGCCTGGCTATTGCAGTCTGAAAAGACACCTTGAGACAAGGTCAAGGCAACACATATCGCTCACCATGTATTGCAGCTAAACTAATGAAGTCACTGCATGTACTATCAATATAGAGCTGTCATTTGTAGTATATGTTAACAGCAAAACCAAAAATTAGACTGGTGTTAATAGCGCAGAGACCATTTTATAAATGTTGGGATTAAATGCTGGATAGAAATGGCAATTAGGGAACCACTTAACTATCTGCAGTAGACATTTATAGAGATGAAAGTGTGTATAAAGTGAATGTTGAGTCAGCTTGCTGATTTTTCCCCTTGGATTCTGATAAGTCAACATCAGTGGATTGAGCAGAAGCTTTGAAATGCATTTCAATGTAGATCGCTAGATCAAGGCTCTTTTTCGGTGGAGTCTATGAACATACAGTTATGTGAAAAAAATTGGGCACCCTAGGAGAACTGGACATTTGATATTTGTTTAAACAATATTGAGAGATGGAGGTAATATAACTAAACAAATAAAATAGAAAATAAAGAAATAGAGTAGATTGTAGAAAAGGTTTCAGATGCATATATATAGGAAGGAATTTCAAAAGATCTTAGAACAATTACAAAAATCAGCCATTCCAATGTCCATAAATAATTTACAAGTGAAGCAACTGCCAACAAGACCAGGCCAGGCCATTCTAGCAAGTAAGATGTCCTTTCAAGATGAGTAAAGAAGTCTCCAGACAATTCTAAAATGTTATCACAGGACCTACAGGTACCTCTTGACACACCTTAATACACATATCTGGATAAGATTTTCTTCTATAGTACTAGATGCGTTCTGTGGACCAAAGGGAGGGAGAACAGACAGGTCCATTGCACCAGGATTCATACAGCGTTTCAGCTGTAAGGAACTGTGAGGAACTGCAGATCTGACATACCAGGCTGGTAGATATAGTTGAAACTAATCCTATACAACACTGGTCCTGTAGATTTACTACCCTGCAGACTTGAGCGCAAGCCCTTATCTCACACACCTGATCCAGATTTTGAAGGGAGCTTTTGAATATCTGAGTCAGGTATGCTGGATCTGAACTCTCCAGGGTGGTAGATCTCAATGTAGATTGAAATTTCCTGCCATTGTTCTGAACCTAGTTTCACAGATTTACAATCACATCTCACTTTAGAAAATGTCAGAAATTAAACTGGAAGCAATGTGTTTGTTCTTCTTAAACCACACATACTTTATCTATAGAGTATGGTGGAACAGGCTGATAAGTATGTTTGTCTGTTAAACCTTACTAGCAATAGAATAAACATATGAACATAAATGCAGTAAAACAATTTTATAAAAATGTGGTGTTTTAAGTTCTATTAGGTTGATTAGAAGAACATAGATGAATACAGGGTTCCTTGTTAAGTCACTGTATAGCAGTAGCTCACCAGATTTCATATGATGAGAAAAAGATGAGAACAGGTAAACTTAGTTTCATGTAACTGTAAACAGAGGGCTTCTTTCAGTAGACATTTGTAAATGAAAACTCGGACATAAAATATCAGTTTGTTGTTTATTAGTTTATTTGCATTAATTCTAGTGTGCGGGGTGTTCTTGTACTACTATCTGTATGAGGACCAAATGTTCTTACTTATAAACAGGCT
Source organism: Salminus brasiliensis (assembly GCF_030463535.1). Taxonomy (NCBI): domain Eukaryota; kingdom Metazoa; phylum Chordata; class Actinopteri; order Characiformes; family Bryconidae; genus Salminus; species Salminus brasiliensis. Next base: position 34,560,695 of record NC_132888.1, on the reverse strand, counting down.
GTTTTCAGAACACAATAAAATATTTATATATGTGTAGGTTGCTGGTGTTACAATTAAGGTTAGAATTAATATTAGGATAAACTGGGTTAAGGTTAAGAGTTAATATCATTATGGTTAGGGTTTGGGGTAAAGTTAATATTAGAGTTAGATTTAGGATTAGGGTCAGTGTGGTTATGATTAACCTCAACCCTAAAGTTACTATGTTAGGATTAGTGTTAAGGGTAAAGGTAAGGTTAAAGTTAGGGTGGTCTAGTAATGTGTCTATGATTTTAGATGGGGTTTAAGTTCCTTTCGATCTTCACTACATATAGTAAAACAATGTGTTTTTTGTGTTTATTAGCCCAAATGCGTAAGACTGTCCACTGTATGCACAATGCTGCATGTATTTGTATTGTTTTGGGATAGCTCTCTCTTTTAGATGTAATATTCGGACAACTGAATGTTAACGCCCTTCCAGATGCCTTGGATTAAGGGCTGATAACCAACAAGATATCTTTAAAATTCATACGTATACCCAAGGAATTTGCAACATACTTGTACATATTTAGGATCACAAGGTTGTCCCATTTTGTATACATTTTATGATTTTCAAAATATTTTCCATCTACTGATGGAGCTGTTTTGTTCAAATTTTGTTTTATGTTTAGCCTATGTTTTAAGTTAGAAATGTTTAGGTGTAGTCGGTCAAGTTTAGATTTGGGTTGAGGTGTAAAATTACACTTTTAGTCACATATGTACAAATTCCTCTTGAGTCCTCTTGATTCCCCTGTGTCTATTGTTCTAATTAAATGTACATGTGCAATTTCTTTGCATTTCTGTTCTCACTGAATTATTTTCTTTTATAGACCAACATTTCAGGCACAGTTGTCATGTCCTCATACTTGGTTTATGGCTAATGATTCTGAAGGCGGGTATTTGGTGGTGTTGGAAGGATGTGAATTCAGAATGATCATTCTGAAATGATGAAATGTACCCAGAAATATCCAGAAATAAAAGCTGACATTTTGTAGTTATGCTTTTTCTTTAATGAAACTGAAAGTCCTTTCTCTGTGCTAATTATGTTCGTTACTCACCACTGCCACCATTCTCTGTAATGAGTTTTCACACTCAACCATGTTTCAGTCCTGCAGATTCATTTTAACATCCATTATTCTTTCTTCCTCTAATTCTTCTGATGAACTTTCTCACTTGATACATGAATTAATTCACTTCATGCTGAGACAAAAAAAAAACCTTTTAGTGTTATACTGGCTTTTAAAAACATTTATTGAACAGCCTCTTGAGTGGTTTCCTTGCTGTGGGGGAATTGGAATACCCCACTTATTTTCCTCTGTGACTTTAACCTTGTATCAGATAAACTCCCATCCTGCCTTATTCTGTTGCTATCATCCTTGGATCTCACCTTCAACCAGTCTCCTCTAGCACAGAGAACAGGCAACACACTGGACTTTATCTTCAAAACACTGTCCCACCTTTGGGTCTGACAGTGACTCCTCTTTCTCAGGTAATCACTTTTCATTCCTCATATTCTCCCTTCCTACTACTTTCACCACTCGCTGCAACCTGAACTCTATTGAACAACTATTGTAACCACACTTACCCACCTTAATTTCTTCTCTTCTCTACTTCTGAAAACTGCAACAAACACTTTCTTCTTCTGTTATCTTTCTTTGTCCTCTCTCCTTGATACAAGCAAGACCCTCCCCGCTTGACCCATGGCTGATTGATTTTCTGCACAGCAACCAACATAACTAAAACTGTCTGAGAGACGGTGGAGGGAATTGCAGTAATCTCTCAAGGTTTTCTCAATGGAAGAATTCACTGCAAGACATTCTTCTACAAAGAGAAACTAGAAGATTCAGCATCTGATCCACATAGACCTTTGTCATTTTCCTTTCTCCTGAACCCTCCCACTTCCCTGGCAACCACTTCCCTTTCTCCAGAAGATTTTTTGGCCTCCTTTAAGAGGAACATCTACAAGATCCGCTAGTCCTTTTCTCCTATCTCCATTCTTACCATCAGACACAATACTCCTTTCTCTGACCTGGTTTTCTACTCCTTCCACAGACTATACCTTTTCACATCTAATTATCCAACCACTTGTCCGATAGACCCCATTCCATCCACACTGTTCAAGATGGTTGTGCAGGACCTTCTTCCTTTAATCACTCTTAGCCCTAACAGTTTGTTGTCAGGTCTTCTGCCTTCAACATAGATGGTTTTCATCATAAAGAAGCCAACATTTAGACAATAAACCAGCTTTTCCCTACTTGATAACAAAGGTAAAACCTTGATCTGTACCAGTAGCCCTTTGAGCTTGATCATATTTTAAGACACATAGAAGACAAGCATATAGTTGTTTTCTGTCTTGGCACCAAGGTGGAATGAACTTCACCTGGGTGTCCACTGTCGCTGGCTGTCTAAACACTGACTGAAGACTGAACACCTAATTTAGCACTTAATCTTGTTGATTTATTTGACATTCAGGCATAGTGTAGTGCTTGTATCTAGCTGTTGAATATAGGGTATGTGTTGTGTCCTTTACATCACTGATCAGAAATTAGATTTTTGCCAGTCAATAATTTGTTCTAGACTATAATTAAAAAATTAAAGCCAACACAAGATGTTGCATTTAAGCTGTCATTCATATTTAAAGCAAGTTTAAAGGACATGTGCAAGGTCATAAACGTTTCCTTTTTGTGTTGATAAAAGTTTGTTCTTCGATCTCTCAATCGGCAAAAGCCCCTGGCTATTGACACAGGAATATGGAATTTAATTGAAAACAATTCAAACCCAACTGTGAAAAGCAAAACTAAGACACTGTGAAGGTCAAACCTACAGAAAGCTAAGCCATGGCTCATCCATTTTTTTTTTTTTTTTTTGCAGTCTATGGGCTAGATGGAGTGAAATTTTCAGTTATATGCCTTTTAGATTTGTTCAGTGTTTGCATTTGGACAGCAAAAATGAAATGCTTAAGAAAGCTTGTGCTGCTTCTAGCACTCTGTTAAGACAGTGTTAACATGTTTGGTTGGAATGGTAGGTCAGATGCTAAGTCAGAACTTAAAATAATGTTCGATGTAACTATATAATTTCAATTTTGGATGAATGAAAAACATCTGGTACATGTGCCTGAAGAGACGCATTGAACAGATTACTTTATGCTTGGTGTTAATTAATGAGTAGACATCTTTAAAAAATCATTCAAAAATAAATATTCAAAAAATCCAAATATGAAAAACTACTGGGTGGTATTATTTAATCCCTGCAACATAACATTGACATAATCATGCCATTAAAATTATGAGTTGTCATGACAGATTATGTCCGGTAATATAAATGTCATATTACCATTACTATAATTTTTGATCTTATGACAAAAATAGAGGCATATGTCATGATTGTAATCAGTAATGGTAATATAAAACTGTTATATTTTTGGAAGTACTCATGACAACTCATGACAGCAGATACCATCCACCATGATATGTTTATGGAATGGTTATGTCAATGTTATGCAATAGGGTAAAAATAAAGCATTACCAAACACTGTGTTAAAACCAGCTAATCAGACCTGTAGACGAACTGTTTGGACGCAGTCCTAATTCACCTAATGTTAGGAAAAACAAGTTTAAGTTCTACTGTAAACTTTTTCATCAAAGCAGACATTTAACCTTTTTTTTTCTGAGAACTCCCCTTACTGTTAAGGTTTGTAAATATTTTTAAATGTAAATAATCATTTATGGCACCTAGAGAAAACCAGAGAATGAGAATGTCTGAGACAGCAGTTTTGTGGTTGTTAAGGGTACAGCTTATACAAGTTTTAGACAGGATTATGACTGCTTGGTTTGTTCCAAAAAGGGAGGATTTGGGCAAAATACATTTGTCATTTATTGGTCATTTGACTGTTCGTGGGGCAGGTTTTGTACATGTATGTATGTTATTTGCCTATAAGAACAATATTTACCCAATTAGAAAATAAACACAGATTCATTTTGCCAAATCAAGAAGTACACACTTTTGGCTGCTTTTGAAAACATCAGGGTCAGAAGAAGTAAAAGACGAAATGAGCTTTGTTGTTGAAATGTTTTGGCACTAATTTCAGAATCAGTGTTACGCAATAAAAAGGCAATTTAGGAAGAAAAAAAAAAGAAAACTTTTGGTAGACAATGACACTGCAGACAGAAGCTCCTGCTAGGTTTCTAATTCAAAGCTTTTAGAATGCAATTATTTAACTCTGGTCACACTCCATTTGGCAGTACTCCTAAATATAATGACTTTTAGCTTCAGTTAAAATAAATAATAAGCCCATCTAGGGTCTGTGGCTTTGTGCCCAAGATATCTGAGAATGATAGAGAACTTGTGATTTAATTACAGATATGCAGCTGTTTATTTGTAACTTCAGAGTGCACTTCTACTCTATGGCTATTTAATGATCTCAGGAACAATTCAAAAACTAATGTGTCACCATCCCACAGTGTATTTTGTATTATTTTGAACATATAACAATATTTTCTTTTCTTGTTAACAAATCACAAGCTAATTAACAGACTTTATTGTCCACCATTTAAAGCCAAAGAACAGAAATCAGCAGCCCCTCCACCTAGCTCTACAAACTACACTACCTGTAGTGTACAGAAGTGTTTCCCAACCATCATCCTCGAGGACCATGCTCCCAACACATTTGATCCAGCTAAACCACTAACAAGCCCCTCCTAAGTTAAAGGTGGTGTATTAGACAAGGAAACCACTAAAATATGTACACAATGGAGTCCTCTGGGACCAGGGTTGGGAACCACTAGTTTACAATATGCTTATGGCTAAGTTTGGTTTGGTCAAGTCAAGAAAGAAGCTTTTGTTTGGCAAATGGTCACATTATATGGTTTTGATTTTGATTTACAGAGTCATCTAGGAGGTGTTTGAAATCTATTTTAGTTTGTAAACAAGATGTAAACAAGAGCAATGTAAAATAAAGTAACAAAGCAGAAGTACATTTTTGACCTCATAAGAGTTTTAAGTACTCTCTCAAAACAAATCTTAGAAATGTGCTTTGTTCAAAAAGTAAATGTAACTAGGTAAATATAGTGCATTACTATCTACTTCTGTCGCCAAGATGAATCAATCCGCTGAGAATCTGAAGAAACTGAGGATATTGTTAATTGAGTGGTTGTTGATTATACAGCCGGGGAGCTGTGATCACAGCACTTTTTATTGTCCACTGTTTAAAGCCATTGCCGACACATTTTGTTGACTTTCTAAGTGAAAATGAACACAGAGCACAATTTCTATTTTTTTATGTACTTTTCTGGGCAACATTTAAAGTGCCATTATTTTTGCACACTTTAGTTTTTAAAATACTACTACTACTACTACTACTAATAATAATAATAATAATAATAAATTAAGCTACACAACAGTAATTGTGCTAGAGGACATACAATGAACACCATGAACCCACTGGACACTCATGATTTTCAAAAGAAATTGAATGAACTAGCATGTGCATCTTTTTTTCACACTTGCAGGTTTATGTATCAGTTTCAATATCAATCAAAGCAGTGCCCAAAAAAAGATGTGTTGGTGTGACTGTGTTGCAGAGAGACTTTTTCATCTTTACAGCAACCACCTAGAGGTTCTAAACAAAATAAATATAAATAAATAAATAAATTGCTAATAAACAGCCTTTGTGAGATTCACTTCTTTATGCTTGCTTATGTGACCTCAAACAGTCCCTTTTAGGAAAGTGTGATTTTTATAGTGTCCATTCTACAAATATCTTGGCATTAATCTGAATTAATCTGAATTGTCATGAAATTCAATGGAACCCAAAGTCAAAACAAAAACAAGATATCCACACAGACCCCACATGGATATGTTAGCTGGGCTAACCTTGGGGCTAAATCTAATTAATTGGACATGATTTGGAAAGACACACACCTGTCTATATAAGGTCTCACAGCTGACAATGCATTTCAGTGAAAACAAAACAAAAAAAAAAAACATCTATGAGGTGGAAATAACTGTCTTTAGAGCTTAGGAACAGGATTGTGTGAAGGCTCAGATCTGGTGAAGACAAAACAACTCTGCTGCACTGGAGGTTACAAAGAGCACAGTGACCTCTGTGATTGTGAAATGGAAAAATTTTGGAACGAAATTCAGTTGTTTCTTACATGGTGAAGCGAGTTTCACATTGAAAATTGAAATACCAGTTAAGATGATCTTAGCATTAAAATGTTTTTTGGAATGTTGGAACTTTTTTTTTTTTTTGGAAAAGTTCTGTCTTATTTTATTGTTTAGCTTTAAAAATACATAATTAACTAAATGATTAGCAGATTACCCAATTGCTAATGTAATCAATAATGACTGATCTAGACAACATTTAACACTCAACAAAAGTGCTTTGTTGTCCACTTTGAAAATATATATTCCATCAAATAAAAGCTAGATTAAGCTGAACACCTGATGCCTTCATACAATGAATACACAGATCCGATAAGATATAGTTTGTAAGCACAATTACAACCATTTTATTAAATTCAAGATTGTTATTTTGAGTGTTTTTTAAAGAGCTAGGTCTTCAGTTTTTTTTTTTTTTTTAAGAAAGCAAGGGACTGTTCAGGCACCATTTGGGATGGTGGTTCTCTGCTTAAAGTTTAAAGGGTTCTTTGTATGGATCAGGTTTAGATCAAGGTCATCTGGTAGGGAGAAGCTGGTCCACATATTGTTTTGTAGGCGAGAATCAGACTAAATGAGATAAAGGAAGCTGCTGAAGGGCACAAAGTAATGAAATGATTGGCCATGCTGATGCATTCTGGATCCACTGCAAGGCATGCTTAACCGTACCAGCCAGGAGAGTTGCAGTAGTCTTGTCTTCAAAAAATATGATGTATTTTTTTTTTTGTCATATTGCCCACCTCTTAACATCAAGAGCCTGTTAAGGAACACTTTTTTTATTGTAAAGAGATTGGGGCAATGCCTTGGTGTATTTCATGAATACAGAAGCAGAAGAAGCGTGTGGATCTCCACAGATGAAGTTGCAGAAGATGTATGTATCTGTGATTCCAGCTGTCACTGCAGTCTTGCAGGTTTGAGCACATCTGTTATGATCTAATTTGATGTTTCCCCTCATTAATGCAATACACTGATGGAATGTAACCACAGACAAATACAGGTTCATATCAAGGTTTGTCTGGCAAGCGGCATTATTCAAATGCCAAAGTAACTAGCTTATGCAGATTACATAAGTGCATGCATGTGCTGGTTTTGCTGATGGTGTTTTTTACAAATGAAATGCAGTTCTCTAGGGCATTTATGATATTTCCATCTCATGCTACCTATGAACAAATTAAACTATTGCATTTCATTTGTCTAATGTGCCATAACCATGTTTTAAGAAGGCACCAGGATTAAACAGATGCTTTATGGACCTGATTATGGCTAAGCATTCTAGGAAACAGTGCACAGCAGTGTTTTGTTAACCTGCTTTCAGGCAGGCCATTCTCAGCTCTTGTATAGAATGAACTTTCCCCATATGTGCTTTGCTTTGCCTTTGCCTTCAGGCAGCGTGAAAGCACAGCACTGGGGATATATTACTTCTAATTTGAATAAACATTATTGCATTGGGAAAGTGACATTCTGTTATTTGGACTAAACATCGCTATAAACTACTGCCTTTGAGTTCATAATCAATATTTTATTTGTGGTCAGTGCATGTGCATGACACATGTAGCACACATTAAGTTTGTAGCTAAAGCTTCAGAGTGAAAGTTTTAAGTGCAATCGATTTCTGTTTGTTATGAGGGATTTGTCAAGTCAATAATAATGGCAATGAAACAAGAACACACCAAAGGTCCTGCAAATGCAAAGGTCTCATCCTGATGATTTATAGTGTGTTCACTATAATTCAATGAATAAAGCAATGTTCTAATTTTGATTGAATACATAAATAAAGGTAAGGGCTTCACAATATATGTCATTTGTTAATCATCATTGCAACTAGCCAATTACAGACTCTCCAGTCAAGTAGGAAAACCAAAACAAGCTAGAAATAACAAAACAATGAAGATTGCTTTAACACACACTGTGTAATGTCATGTATTTATGCATTTACTTAAGGGCTGCAACAAACAACTATTTTAATAGTCATATAAACAATTGATTGATTATTGCAACAAATAACTGATTATTCAAATTATGAATTGTTAATTGTTAATAAAGCACTGTTCTAATGAACATACCTGCTAATATAAAAGGTAAAATGTTTTATTTATGATGAATAAATATTTTTTCCTGTCAAAATTGAAAACCAAGGATGTGCACAGTGGCAGCAATACAATGTAATGAAAGTAATTAAATTTTCCCTTAATCAGTTTTCTCGTAATTATGTTAAAAATAGTCGAGAGACACAGAAATGGCATCGAAAGTATTTTTTGAAGCATATGGACTGACGCAATGGTGTGATACAGGATTTCTATACAACTGTGACTCATTATGCAGTCATTATGCATTATGCAGCTCCACTAAAGTTATTCAGTTATGCATTTACAGTGTTACGGGCTCGTAGTGGCAATGATGGAGAGGCCATTCTCCTTATTACAAGTCAGCATAAAATCAAAATGATTTTGAAAAAGCTATTTTATGGGAATATTATGTGCCATAATATAGCAGGACATGCTAGTGAGAACATATTTGTATAAAATCCTGTAATATTACTCTACCCTCTCAGTCTCATGCACCTTTTACTTTCAATGACAGTTCTGTATCTCTTAGCTTGTCCAGAAATAACATGTAAAGTGTGCCCTTTACTGGTGGCTCAAAACAACCATGTTCGACAACCATTTGTGTTGGACATAAATGAAAATTGGCATTTAACTCATGCAATAAAACTCCTGCTTTGCACATCCAAGAAATATAGAACATGCATGATAAGAATCAGCAGTGTGGGTTTGCTTTAAGGGGAGTCAATATTTAAACATTTTATTACATTCCTGATTCATATTAATGATGAGGTTAACCTTTTAAAATACATTTCTTCTGGTTTTGTTAGCGACAGCCTTCCAGGCACGTCTTACTGTTTTCTGCCATGCAGATACAAATAAACGGGGTGAGGCCATCAGACAGCATCCTGGGAATATACTGGCATTCAGAACCACTCATTTCTCCCAGTTGCCTGAAACAGCCTGTCCGCCTGTGAGACAAGCCTGGCAGTTGCAGCTGAAAAACTGGCCGCTCTGTTTTGCGCTGTCAGTTGTGAAGTCATTACCGTTCAACCATTTCAAAATGACTCTACCTCCAGTCGCTGAGGCGCTCCACCACCAGTGCAAACTGATTTGTACCGCAATTAGGGGAGTTTTAAGGACTGAGTAATTGACTGTTAACGTGTGCGCTTGTCAAGGGAGCCTATCTCCTGGGCTACAGGATAACTGTGAAGAGATAGAAAGTGAACTGCAGCTGCTGGAACATTTACACAGGGAAGGGGCAGGGGGGATTGCAATGTACAGTGTTTGAATGAACACAGGTACCTCATTTAAAAAAGGCTATGAAAAACATTTTATGTCTGCTCAATCTTTGCAAAAATAAGCTAATTAAAGAAGGAATGAGAAATCAAGTGACAAAGAATGCAAAAGCAAGATCTTAACAACTGCAGGCCTTTTTTTTTATCTCAGCTAAGTTCAGAGTTCATAGCTCAACCAGAAAAAAGAATAGGATCCGTGGTACAATGCATATAAATATAAATGCCTGTCTCAACCCAAGATGGCACCACAGAGGTGGCAGCCTGTTGCAGCAGCTCCTGCTCATTTCTGAGTTTTTCCTTTTTTTCCCCTATTTTTTCCTATTTGTTGAGAATTTCCCCACTGTGGGACTAATAAAGGATTATCTTATCAAATTGTGGAACAATGTGTTCAAAGTATAAACCTTATACCAATCGTGAAGGGTGGTGGTATTGTGATGGTTTGGGAATACTTTTTTGTATTATGACCTTTTGTGAGCTGAAGATAAGGTGCAGTTGGGTCATGCAACAAGACAGTGATCTATTTTGAATAGACTTGTTAAAAGGTACACATACACACACTATTGGCAGTACTTCTCTACAGATACTAGACAACAACATGGGTGCAACTTATGCACTGAATGCATTATTTAGACATATAGGACATTTAATGTGTGTGTGTGTGTGTGTGTGTGTGTAACTGGTCCAGGAGTGACTTAGGAATATTAGGAATGCAGCAGTTGTAGCCTCTTTCCTGGTGACATCTGTGCATGGTGGCTCTTGATGCACTGACACAAGTTCTTAATGATTTCTTAAAAAATCCTGTCAAGGCTACAGTCATCCCTGTTGCTTATGCATGTTTTCCTACCACATTGTCCCCTTCAAGACAACTTTCCAGTAAACTGCTTTGATACAGCACTCTGCTAACAGCCAGCCTTTTCAGCAATGACCTTGTGTTGCTTATTCCCCCTTGTGAAGGGTGTAGATGATAATCTTCTGGTCTATCAAGTTAGCGGTCTTCCCCTTGATTGTGGTTGCATGTGCTGAAAGAGACCAAAAGATATACTGTCTTCAGAATGTTTGAGTAGTAATGTACTCCAACTTGAAATTAAATATTCTAATTTGATATTCATGAGTTATGTGCCATACTGGTACACTTTTTTCCTATGCTCTATGATGCTTTGCAGTGTGTTCAAGTGATTATAAAGTGAAAGGGGCCATCAGTAGAGATTTTGGATAGTGGGTCTTTACTAGAGGCTCTGGAGGCATGTCCCCCCAGGACAAATAAAAGAAAGCACAATGTTTATCATGAGCAATAGGCCTAAAATATCTCAAAAATATATATGGATATTTCCTCAAAGCGATAGTCCAAAGATTTTGGAGATTTGGGGATTTGGAGCTCTCTGACAAGAATGTATAATTGCACAGAGCTTTCGGAGGAGTAATTTTAAATGTGTGACGTGGTGATGTGTCCTTTCAGAGTGGGTGAATGTCATCACTGCAAATGTACATTCACTCAGCAGGGTAATTCAGAGTGGAGTTTTCAGAGAGTTCAGTAAAGCTTGGTGAAGGAAATGTTTTCAAAGGATTTTAGAGAAATATATAGCTACTGTTGTAATTAAAAATAATTCAGCAAAAATAATTGTATTTTGGTTTTAAACCATTTAAATGCAGATGCATACTGATACTATTTATTTATTAGTCAGGTATCTACGGTTCTATAGGTTGTGTTCAGAAAACAACAGCAAGAATAGTACTTTTAATTCTCTGAGAATAGTGACAAGATCTGTTTTTTTTTCATACAGCAGAGGCTAAAGACAGCATCAGCAGGTATATATGTAGCTAATACAACAGTACTATATTACACTGTAATGCAGGTACACACAAAACCCACAGCAATTATAGCCTGGCTGCTTGTTTTAGCAGATAATCATTAAAACTCAACATAACAAAAAAAACAAAACAAAGCCAACCTAGCACAAAGTTAATCCTTGTAAGTCATAGAGCTCTTGCCTCCTTACAAAAGCCTAGCTAGTGTTTATCCTGGTTTTCCCAAGAACTCTGACCCACTCTCTTCTTGTCTTTTTTTTTTTTTTTTTTTTTTTTTTGGTTTGACAGTGGGTAAAGGGCAGATGAAGACTGAGTACCCTGTTCTGACATCTCCATGGTCGCAGTTGCTCTTGTATTAGTGCCATTAGCAGTACCATGGGTGCTCAGGTTACCAGCAAACAACGCTGGATCCACTTTCAGTGGCTGTGCATGTGAAGCAAGTATGTGAAGATATGTGACGTGGCTGTAAAACTATTGTCAAAACCTGCCAGATCACTCTGTTTTCAGAATGAATATATTAGACTTTGCAGAGATGGTTGCATCAACATGCTGACATCATGTATTACAAAAACTTGCCCCCACCCACTCAGGTATGCTGCTGCTTTTAATTTAAAGGGAAAAGCTTAACGACTCCCTCTTTAAAGCACACAGTACAGTCTCTTTATGGTTACCAATCAGCATGACAGGAACAATATGGTAGGTATACTGTAAAGCTCAGAAACCTAGTTGTGAAACTGCACAGGATATCTAAAAGGTTGTGATTTTTACATCAGATTTTCTCACCTAAATGATCAGTCTGTTCACTCGCCTCTCAAAGAAATTGTTTATATATATTTTGTGTGTTTATGAAGTGGTTTGGGTGGACACAGGTCAGACATATGAACTGAAACTTTTTATTATAGGATAAACAAACAAACAAAAAAAATATGCTTTGCTGTCACTCTTGGTTTGCCTCTTGGTTATGCCATAATTTCCTCTCTCTTGAGCTCTCTCTTAGGCTACTGAAAAGTGGGAAATAAAAGTGGAAGCACAGTTCAACTCTTCCAACATCAGAAGCATGTGGCAGGGGTTAAATCCAAACCCTGATGGTGTCCCTGCACAAGTGCTTAAAGCATGTGCTGAGGAGTTAGCAGGAGTCTTGGCAGACATCTTCAACCTCTCTCACTCTCAGTTATGCCAGCATCTTTCAAACAGTTCAACACCCTACACCATTATTCCCCCGAGGCTCAACATCAAGCTCCAGGATCTGGATCTGTTCCCTGTGCAGCTATATTCTGAACTTTCTGATGGGCCGACGACAGGTGATAGGGTGGAATTAAATTTACTGATGACACAATGATCATGGGCCTGATCTACTCTTCAGAACAGCCAGTAGCAGTCTATCATTACATAGCCCAGTACACCTCAATCAGTGCTGCGACTGATTTACAGCACTGGGGAGTGCTCCCCCTCTGCCACCTGTGCCAAAATGGCCCCCAGTCCTCTGTCCAAGGTGCCCGTCTGCAACACAAAGGGGAGAGAAAAGTGCAACAATGGACTACAATAAAGGACTGCCTTAATCTTGCTGAAAACATGTTGGCACTCAGGAGCTCCCATTTTAGAGAAGTCCAAGTAGTGAAGAACAAACCTTCTGTAATAGCTGCCCAGCTCCAAGAACTTCTTTTTGGTCTTGAGTGTCAAACAGGCAGCAATGGCAGCCATCATATCGGGGGGGATGCACCTGTATATGACCCAAGTGGCAGCCCAGATTCAATACCTCCACCCGTCCAATTGCACACTTCGCGTTTGTGGTGAGCCCCACCAGCATTAGTGATTTCATAACCGCACTCGGATGCTGCCACTCCCTACCACACTGAACATGATAATGTCTAAAATCTAGATAAGCAGCAGAATCCTGTCCATCAACCTCTGGAAGTTGGTGGGGGCTCTGAACAACCCGAAAGGAAATGTATCAAATTGGTGTAAACCAATTTCTCAGGATCTGACAGGAACCCAGTTAAATCCAGTGTTGAGTAAAAGTGAGCAGTACCTAACTGATCGATGGGGCATTAGGTAGGCATCAAATTTGAACACTGCGTTAATCTTTCTGTTGTCATCATAAAACCAAACATATCCATCAGACTTAAAGCATTTGATGTAGACAGACAGGGGTGGAAAACTACAAACCACTTTAATCTCATAAAAGCAAAAAAAAAAAAAAAAAAAAAAAAAGAAGTTCATTAGGCCATGCTGGAGACTAGGGCAGCCCCATCATGCTTTTTTTTAGTCCGATGGATGTGTTTGGTCCTCCAACACAAAGCATTATCCCCGTCCACTGCAGTCCAGTGGTCCAATGAGGTCAATGTATATATGCTTAAAAGGGCCCTTGAATAAGGGTAAGGTGCAATGGCACTTTTGAGACCATAGACTAACAAAAAAAAAAACATTTGCAGCATGCCACACACTACCTGCGTACATCACAGTTAATAGCAAGACAATAGAAAGGCCATGGCCTACATGCCAGGATAAATCTCTGCTCTCTATGAAGCCATTCAGAACTAACTCTGTCTCTTTACCTTCTCCAAGTAAATGGCCACCCAGCCTGACCTGCTGGAAGATTGCCCTCTGAGGTCTCCTCCACCTGCATTAAACCAGCAGGCCACCACCACCCATGCCAGACCAGCGGCACACCCTTCTACCACTGCTACCTGTCTAATGACCATGTTAAAACCAAAATGGAGTCTTAACTATCTGCTACTATTAATATTACCACCATTAACCATCATTACTCTCATTACTCTGACCAACTGTGACTATGTTGAGTTATACTACACCATGTTTATTATATTATGATTATGATCAGAACAGTTCAACAGTATAGATGGTTTGGTAACTTTTATCAGTAATTTATAAATAATTCTGACCAGAGAAGGATTAGTCCCCCTTGTGAGTTTTGGTTCCTCCCAAGGTTTCTTCCTCCAGCTCTGAGGGAGTTTTTCCTTGCCTTTGGCTTGCTCACTTGGGGTCTTAGACTTCATATCTTCTTATGTTATTTCTTTTTTTTCTGTCTTTTACTAATGACTAATTATGTAAACCTGCTTTGTAACAACAACAGTTGTAAAAAGCGCTACATAAATAAATTTGACTTGACTTGACATGCCCTGCCTTAGCCAAACTGAATAAGCTGCATGGGACTGCATGTAAAATCTAGTAGGTATGTTAATTATGTGTCTTACAAGAAGCTTTTAGCCAACGTCCCGGCACAGGTTTAGTCGCTCCCCCAGTAGCCGAGACAGTGCATTTTCCACATCTTAGATCTTAGTGCCTTGATATTAGCATATACGTTGACATGAATACATCTGAGTAATGATGAATGAAAACATTTAAACAAATAGTGTGTTTATTTAGGGTGGGCTAAGGACCACTGTCTAAGGGCACATGTCTTCCGAAGCTCTTTCTTGAGATTCTCAAGTCAAGTGTTGTGACAGCTGTGAACTGCATATTGGCCAACATCATCTCAGAGAAATGTAATGGTTCATACAATCTAATAAGTTAGCACATTTTGATTTGGTAAAAAAATGCTCAGTGGCAGTTCCATTTCCAAATGGATACATTAGTTGGAATCGTAAAATACTGATTACCAGCAAACTTTAGATTTTTTTCCCCACATTATCTTATTGGCTTTCCCCCCCACAGTTAATCCATTTGTCCTGGTGTTACCCTGTGTCTCTTGGAATATGGTGTGTGTGTGTGTGTGTGTGTGTGTGTGTGTGTGTGTGTGTGTGTTTATTTTAATTTAGGTTTTGTAACACAGGTTATACATGATATTTACCTACTTATGCAGTTTGATATTCAAATGAGCCTGTCGAATTTGAATGTGTATGAGTGAAGCTATTTGTGTACTCGGCCTCCAGAAGATGAAAGGCTGCATTTTTAACACTCTTAACGATATTGCCAAGGTAAACAAGTGACATTTCCAGCACACTCACCAAGCTGTCCATGTTAAATACCTTGTTGTGGATTTATTTTTTTACATAATCTCCTTTCAAGAGAAGTGAGAGAGAATTAATACTATTGGTGAATGAAACATGAGAACAACTAAATAACTTCAAATGTATGTAAAAACTGAAACAAGTGCAAAGTGCATGTTAAGAAGAATAGTAAGCTGAAATGGAGTTAATCAACCTCCATTGGAGGAGGTGAAATCAAGGGTCTGTAAAAATAATTTAAAAAGGAAAACATGTGAAAGTAAGCATTCCTCCAAAGGGGACTCCTTTAAGGGGGATTAGAGATCCACCTGGCTGTTTTAGTACCCCCTGAAGGCTGTATAGCAAAGACAACAAATATGGATTTGCTGTAGTAAATGCACGTGCAAAAAAAACCCATCCTGAATTCTGAATATTTATTTATCCTCTCATTGAGGGCATTCATTTATTTATTTGTTTATTTATAGGCTTCCAGAAGCCTAATAGGATTATTAATCAGGGATGTTGAGTTATTACAGATGAAAGAAATGTCCTTCTTATTAACATTGCATATTAGCATTCCATTTTGCTCCATGAGGCTCCTCAAGTAAACTGACTGGAAATATTCACTTTATGTTTGTGCAGACCACTTCAGTCTCTAGACGACCCATTAAAACTGAACTTCTTAAAACCTTGACTTTGTCTTTTTTTTTTTTTTTAATTGGTTCACCATTGACTTCCACAAATATGCCAGAAAATGCGTAAAATATTAACTGTCAAGATGTTTTACTACAGTTTTTAATTTCCTGGAAAGAATTGATTTTTATTATGGTAAATTTGGTGTGACCTTGAATATATTCATATCACATCTAACACACCTATTGTTAGATGTGATTTGCTGCCAAGTCAGTACTGCAACAGAAGCTAATACCATTCCTGATGTCAATTTAACATCACTGCAGTGCTGATGCTTATTAAGCTACACAAACACACACACACACCCTGGAGCTTGCTAAAGCCACAATTAAAGTGGTACCATGTTTTTTATGCTTAAATTCAATTCTATCTTTATTGGAACACCTTTATTGATTATCTCTCCCATTTTCTGCCAATTTAGATGTACCCAATTTGCAATGTAACAGGAAATCTCTTCCTCTCCGTCTGACCACCCTGATAATTCAGAAGGACGTCAGCCAGCAAATGAACTGTGAATATACCTACCACAGCTTTTGTTTTAGACTATACTATCAGTCACACAACATTTGAGGCCCTCAATTTAAGGGGGAAGCGTTTAAACTCAAACTGACCTTAGAATTGACTGTGCAGATGCTCAGCTACTATGTTTGCTACCAGTAAAATGGAAGGTGAGGCTTTTTGCATTTATGATGGCTTCTGACTGCAAATACATGTCATCTTATATATCAAGTCCTTATTTTTAGATATGGTAACCAACATGCTTACACTTTTCTGTCACCCCATAAAATAACACACTGATACATGCCATGTGAACAGTGAGACAACATGTGTCTATTCAGAGCTTTTATTTCAAACACACATTGATGACCCATTGCACATCACCAGCCTAATTTTTGTCACAATACTGAATCTCACTACCAACATATCACCAAGTACTTATTTGACTTTACCTGCCTGAGCTACTACATGGTTTGGTTGTTTCTGTTACCTGATAACACACTGATGCAGCCATATGAATAGTAAGCAAAACATCTATGACTTTGTTATTGTTGAGTCTGACTCCTGACTGAGCATTCACACACACACAACACACACTAACGTATAGGGGTACCACATCTCTCAGATTCTTACATGTTAGCAAGAACCTGCAAAGCCAATCCTGTAAGCGATGTGAGTTTGGGAGGCGGGACCCGTTGTAGAGAGAACAAGATCTGTTAACTTACCCTTTTGTGAACTAAATACATTGAAAAATATTGATAGGGACTATTCAGTAGTCACTGGATATTGGCAGGAACATGTTCCTACCCGATTCAGTGCCTTTGGGTTTTTCATATGTGCCACAGATTTGTTATATGTGGCTTTGTGAAATGCAAAGAATATGCAGAATGTGATGCACTTTTCCATTCTGATTTGGAACATTTGGAACATATGTGCGTCTACATTCACGCACATATCTGCACAATTCCTGTGATTTGGGCCACTCTGCGGTGTGACCATAGTTTTACCATAAAATGAACAACAAACTTTACTCATTCCCTTCTGTTCAGGATACACATAAAAAACTTAGGTAAAAAGGTACAAAAAAATAAATAAATAAAATAATAATAATAATAATAATAATAATAATAATAATAATAATTGGATAGCCTTTAGTCTGTTAACTGCATCATGTCCTTTGTGTCCCCAGGTTCAACAGAAAGTTCAAACCAGAGCATTAACCATTTGTCCTGATAGACCACCCATGCATATTTGGATTTGGATTGTTTCATTTAGATCACTGTTCAAAAGCTTGGAAACACTTTTCATAATTAATGTGAAGTTACATTCTATTCAATAATAACTTTTACAATGTAGATTTAAACATAATATTTGGAGTATATACTCCAACCAACCTGGGTAATTTGGCAAGCCAGTGCTGGGTAAATACTGGACAAAACTTGTCACATAGTCAAGTGCTACAGAAATCTATACTGAAGTTCTTCATATTAGCATATTCGTTGTTTTTTTTTATAACATTGCAACAAAGAATACATTATTTTTATGCATGTATGGGCAAAATAATTTCACCCTAGAGCTGGAATGAATGCAGAAGGCAGTGTGGTTTACACTATACTGCGCTTCCTATGTCCCTCAGGTAGCATCTTCCAGCGTAGCGACCCTGGAGTATGGCCGTCTACGTTGTGATGGATCACTATGGTACACAGTTCCCAGCCCCCAGCACATAGACGTGGGTGAGTGTGCTGAATCTGGTGCCTGTAGAGAACCATCTGTGGATGTGCCACGCTAAAGTGGAGCTCTCGGTTTTGGCAGTGTTGTCACAGAGGCCCACAGACAGGGCTCTTCCCTGGCAGATGGATCTGGGCAGGGATGTGACTCTGCCTTGGGAAGCTGTTGTACCTCCCACCTTCTAATCAGCAGAGAAGCCGGCGTGAAACAGTGGGGTGGTTTTAATTTGCACTTCAGACTGAGGCTGAGGTCAGTGAACATGTGAAGCAAAAGCTTCATGTTTTGCTAACTGCTGCCAGGAATGAAGCTGGTACAAATCATTGCAGTATGGACCACGTTCTGTTGCACTGGTGACATTAGATGTATTTTGAGACTTTATCAGTTAGTGGTGGGGATACACTAATCATGTGTAAATGAGTAAGATATATCTAAACACATATTTTAACACATTTTTTAAAAAGGTGCTACAAAAATTTCTTTATATGTTGCCATAGAAGAACAATTTGTGGACAGATAAAGAATCATTTTCATAAAATAGATGTCTGGTTGAAGAACCATTTAAGAGTTCTTTACCATTTAAAATGCTCTTGTCTGTTTAACAAAAATGGTGTCTTTATCAAATCAAAAATAGTTCTTCCATGACATTGCTCAAAGAACCCTTAATGGCACCTACATTTCTGTCTAATTAGACAGAATACCAATGCCAAATAGATATAATGCTTTGTAGGTTATGGAATTAAACAATAAGCCATCTCTAAAACCATACCTCGAATGTCAGGTTTTGTTCTGAATGTCTATTTAAAGGGCTAGACAATTTGACAGTTTCATTGCTCCCATCTAAGGTTGTCTTGGTCAACTACCAAGTAGCTAGAACAAAATTACATTAAAATACTTTAGTAGTCCTAAAGGCAACTGCAGACATGGTGTCAAATTTGCACTTGTGTCTTCTATCCAAATGCTGTGGTTATTTCTACAAAGCTGGGTAGTTTCTGGGTAGGATTTATGAAGCCCAGCAGCTAGGGTTACTGACTATGGCACAGCAACAACCCAGCCAATGGGTTTCTTCCTAGCATTAATTAACAGCACCAGAGGATGTTGGTTACAATAAGTAACTGTACCTGAAGAAGCTGATCAGAACTGACTTGGTTAAACAGCATTTCTGTTTCAGTGCAGACTGACAGGAATTGGACAATAAACTTCCATAAAATATTGACATTTTAATACTTATTGGTCATTTATGAGTCACATAAATTGTTATTTCTAGTGAAAATAATGTAATATGTATTTTTGAATTAATAATGTCACTGATAGAAGTAGCTAATTATAACAGGGGTCATGCATGACCAACTTACCTGCCAGGTTCAGAGCTGAAAAATCAGCAAGCTTTGCTGGTCTCTGGCCCTTGTTGCCCACCCCTGAGTTATGTTTAACTTATTTGTGGGTCACTGGAAGTTTTATATGTTGTTTTATATGTCAATTTGTAGCTGAAAAGTGTGTTGTGTTTATTATATTAACACTGTTGTAGTTGGCTAGCATTAGCCTACCAGCTAACCTAGTTAAACAAACAAACTAGACAAGACTTTCAATCAATGCTCTTCTTTATATAAGTAATGCTTTTGAGAGCAAAATGTTTGTTCTGTGTTTTGTTGTGTCTCTAAAACATGCCAGTATAGCTGTAGTAAGCAAATACATGTATCCAATTTATATATATATATATATATATATATATATATATATATATATATATATATATATATATATGTATATATATATATATATATATATGTATATAATATGTATTTCATTTAATATGCATTTCAGAACAGAAAAGTAAGGTATCTATATTTATAAAGTAAATAATATAGACCAAATATTTTAGAAAAGATCATTAAAGTGGTTTGAGAATCACTAACAAGCACGACACTGCCAGTTTTCACTAAGATGGCAAAATATGGTGGTAATTCTCTTTTAAACATCTTTTTAGCTTGGTGCTATATAATGGAAAGCTGTGTTTACCTTGGCATTGTTGAATATTGAGAGTTCAGTACATGGAAAAACTACTAATAGGTAGTTGATTTCAACTATGTAACTTGGGTTGCAAAAAAAAAAAAAACAGGCCTCATACCCACGGCTTTACCTATGCGACTGTTCCCAGAGGAGAAATTATAAAATGAAATGTGAGGAAGCTAGAGCCACAGCTGAATAGCAATGCTAGGCTATAAGTTAACCTTGGCAAACTGACTTTACCATCCCTTCAGCTAGCTAACTGTGTACTGCACTGACAGTATAGTAGCAGTACACAAAATAATTACAATGTTCTGGTTACAGTGATAAAACAAAGCTATGCTATGCTATAGTATGCTATGTTGATTCTATGTGGGTAATCACAGTGCCTTGGTATTAAACAGCCAATAATTTCATTATTCAAAAGCCCACCAAATTTGTTTAATTGTTTAATTTTTAATCCCAAGCAATGGGTTGTTAATGGGTGTGTAAAAACACATATGGGCCTTTTTTTATATGTCACATATCTTCTATCCAGACATCAGTGAACAAATAAAGTACAGAATCATTGCAATCTATTGCAAGTTTAACCTCATGGTAAGTCTGGCTAGGGTTTTATGAATCTGGCTCAGTGTCTTTCTTTCTATTTGTGACATGAAAAACGTATTTTCTCATTTTGTTTGAATAGGAAATGCATAAAGTCAAAAAGCAGTAGCTACTGCTTTCACTCGCTAGTGTAAAATAATGAATGAAAGTAAATCGGAAAGAAAAAGTAAAGAAAAGGAAAGAAAGAAAGTAAGAAAGAAAGGGCATGTGCCCAGATTTAGTCTGTGTCTTAGTCATTAGGTTGACACACCAGCGCAGAGAGTGCATTAGCAATCCTCAGATCGATGGTAAGCAGGTTTTGGGCAGAGAACAAACAGGAAATATTGTATTACAGAAAAGTGTGTGTGGGGGAACAGATAGGGAAAGAGAGAGGGAAAGAGTGGTTTATTAATGTGGTTGGTCCCAACATCACATCATATCTTTTCACCATGTCCCCACAACCATTTTCAACAACAGGAACAAGAGCCGTGACTGAGCTGAAATAGAAAAAAAGAAAACATGGTTGAGAAAAAAGTGTTGTGATACATGTGCTATTATTACCTTGTTAGCTCTGACGAAGGTGTTTTTTCTTATTCACAAGGTTGTCACGGATATGGAGAGCACTGTGTGGCTGCTATATCCCATTAGTGATGCATGGTGGTTCCTTGAGGGGGAAAAATTTATTCTTGCGGACAGCCCATGAAACCCATGTTAGCTAGCATCATGAGTGATGGGGTGGGGGTGGGGAAGCCACACTTCTCAGTAATACTGATTAGAGTTTACTCACAGACTGAATGATCCTGAGAATGGAGATTTCTGCCATCACTGGTACTACTACCTAAATTAGGCTGGGCGTTTTGTTTCTTCTTCATGTTTTAATCTTATGAGAGAGGTTGCAAGGAAGTTACAAAGTTGCTACCACCAGTGGTTTTATTCAATCTGAGCAGAACACTTGGAAAACATCAGAAACAGTTAAACTGCTCAGAAAAGTGCCAATTGAAATACTCAGTATGTGGTCACTGTGTGAAATGTTTCAAATAAACACTAGTGTTGCTGGCAGTGCTTTTCCAAAGGAACAGCTTAGTATGAACAGAACTTCTACCTTCTACAAATGACAATGGGCATAAAATAGCTAGACAGTTAAGAGCTGACATTGGAAAGATCTGCACTTAAAAAAACAAAAAAATAAATACATGAAAAGGTTCCACACTCTCAGTTCTGCTAAGATATTTACTAGACTGAACAAGTACCCACCAAAAATGCCTGTCTTAAAGGTGCCCTGGAGAGGAAAACTGTACACCGTGAACATCTCATAAAAAAAGAAAATCTGGCATAAACAATACAGGGCTGTAAAACAGGCCAATTCCAAAACCCAATACAACTACATCACAATACAAGCTCTAAAGCTATGACAGGGTAAAACACCATGTCCACTAATGTTTTTTAAAACAAGCATTCACATCATTTCCGAGCTAGAGTTAGTTAAAGAAAAAAAAAAGTTGCTATGCAAACCAGACCTCGTGACCATGGCTTTTCCTATCCCTACTAGAATAAATCCCTAGTCATCAGGCTTTTACCAGTTGCTAACCACATGAGGAGAACCTAAAGAAGGCCAAACCTAGGGAAACAAGCATGTGGTAGGAGTGCTAAGCTAAAAGAGAAGCAGACCAGCTACAATCTCCTCAGCTAGCTAACTGCACACTGTGCTATGAGGACAGCAACACTGACCAGCTGTCCATGGACTAACATAATGCTACCCCTATAGAAGGAAAATCTTTTTAAACTATCCGTAATCAAGGAATGGGCTCCTAGTATTAACTGGTAAAAAAAATGGTGATTTCACCCCCCCAACATACATACATTTTGAAATCTATTAACAATGAATATAAACATAGATATGTATGTATGATTTTGTTTAAAATTTGTAAGGATAAGGTGTACATCCCACCTATTTTCCTATAAGGTGGCTTGTTATGCCAACCACGTAAGCAGTAAATAAACACAAAAATCACAGTACAACAGCAACATGCTGTGACAATCCTCAGAAATCCCTATCAGAAAATGTGCAAATGTGAAAGAGTAGTGTGCTGCTGTGTTAGGTCTTGAGGTTTTCCTAGCACTATTACCACATTCATGTATGACCACATTCATGGATCTTCAGTATACATCTGTCATTCATGGGAATGTGCCACCATCTTTACTTCTGCTTATTTGAAATGTCTGCTTATTTTACACACAAACTGATAGAACAGTGGAGCTACATATCATTGCTGCAACACAAAAACCTTGTATCTACAAAATGGCAACTTTACAGTTTTATTTCAACCCATTTATTTAAATGAAAGAACTTTCAATGAAGGTCAATGCCAAAATATGGTATTACAAGTCATTTTGAAGCATTTGTATTGATCCCTTTATCATGAAATGTTGACATGATGTAAAGAACAACTGCAATATTCAAATTGTCAAAGTGAAAAATCACAAAAGAGTGAAAATAGAAGGTAATACATAAATAATACTTCCAGTTTTCTTCTCAATTTAGCCATGGCTGATTATTTGCACTCTCCCTATCACACAGAGCTCCCAGGCTGGAAAGGTGAGAGCTAGTATGTTCTTCTGCTGAGAAAGATAAAGCCAGACACTGCATCTTTCTGAACTCAACATCACTGGACTGCTCAATGTTGTAGGAGGAGTATACTAGCTGCCAATTCTGCTATGTCCGATAACTAATGTCCCTGTTGACTAGCATTGCTCTAAGTGATGGGAGAGAGTGAGGGCCTTCTCAGCCAAGGATATCTGCATTGGCAGGGGGAGAACTTGCAATTGGGCAAACACTTCTTGATGGATATATTACTCATGTACACCCTCGGCTCAAATTACTCTTATCTAATATTCATTATAAATAAGCATTTTCATTCGTTATGATTATAAAATTATGAAATTAAACATATGGTAACATCTCCAATTACTAACATTTGGGAGAAACAATAGTTAGAACCAATTGTTAAAATATGCAATTTGTATTACATGTGGAATTAACTCTCTTAAAAGGATGGCTCGTAGTTTTTAAATATACTGTATTATTTGATTGTTAGGGCCAATAAATCCAATTTTAGAATGATTAGACAAATATATTTGATAAAAAAGCAAATAAAGGCCCAGAGTGGTCCAGCAGAATAAGGTGCTGTCACTATGACCAGAAGATTGCTAGTTCGAATCCCAGTCATGCTGCAAGCCTTCGATAGCTGGGACCCCGAGAGAACACAATTGGCCTTGCTCTCTGTGTAGATGGCACTTTCCCAACATCCCTGTGCATTGGCGTTTACTGGTTAATGCTTCAGAGCTAGGCACACTGCACTTTTCTCCTAGTGTTTTGGACATTGCATGTGTTAGGGGAGAATATGTATGAGTTGGGTAATTGTTGATGCAAGTTGGTAAGAAAAAATCTGAAGAAAAAGTAAATAAATCACAAAGAAGGGATCAGTTCCTTAAGGGGGGATTCTGTTTAATTCAGTCAATTTGGAGTAAATTATTGGGGACCACCAACTACTACTACTACACAAAACCCTAATTTATGTTGAACTTACTTTATCAGTCCATGTATTTATCAGTGCATGCATTCATATTCATGTCCCATTTTAGTGCTTTTATAAATGGAATCATGGTACTGTGCAGTGTTCGGTGTCCAAGAAGCTCCATTTTGGACACATCAGACCAACAAACCTTTTTCCAGTTGACCTTTGATTCTCCCACATGCCTATGGGTGAACTGTAGTTGAGATTTCATTCTTATTGCCACACCCCCACAAAGTTGAAGTGGTTTGGGCATCTGATAAAGATGACCAAATGGGAGGAGACCCAGGGAAAGGTCCAGAACCCACTGGTGTATCTCCTGGCTGGCCAGAGAGTACTTGGACATCTGCTTTTCATAAGTGAAAAATCATTAGAAAATGCAACATGGTATGATATAGTGCCTTTAAGTGCATACATACGATTCATGCAAACACAACAGTTCAATCTGATTGCTCGTGTGGTGAGCACATGCTGACTCATAAGTGACCAGCTCTAATTGGGAAAAGGAAAGCTGTGTGCCCTGCAGTCACGGTGTGTCATAATCTGCAGCAAATACTGCAGCTTTCTGAGGCTGTGGTGGTGTGTCCTCATTAGTCCTGGAGAGAAGCGCTGGGCCTTAAAGGAGAGAGTGCTGGGTGAGTGGATGAGATAGAGGAAGATTGCACCTGTGCAACCTCAGTCTACAAGGACGAAAGCAATTCAGGTCTCATGAGAGGACATTGAAGTATGCACACACACACACACACATACTGGCAGTGGTCTCAACAAATTATTGTATGTCATCCATCTCTACATGCGGAGTCTGGGTTTCGTAGGGGTAAATCATGATCATTAGAGGTTGTTTTGATCCACCCACTGAGTTGACTGATTAGCTTTTTCCTCCTTAATCACAATTTTTCTCTTTTGTATCATGCCCCTTATAATAAAAAGGCCAGGTTGTTCATTTTGTCTTTTGTTTACTTTAATTAAACCTTAATTCATCTTTGTTCTATTCCTTGCATTTATTATGGAGGGAGCGTGTTTTTGGAAGAAATTAATCTGCCAAACCAAATCTGTCCAAAACGGTCAGTGAGACAGCCACTTCTGGAACAATTAATCAGATCCATCATGTCAATATAACAGAGCAAATGGCCGTGGAAATGGACACAAACAAATCGGAACGTGGCGAAAATCTGCAAATCAGCAGAATTTTGACGGATGACCGCAGATGGCATCCATGAAATTAGAAAAGTGACCTTTCTCTCTGCCTCAGCGAAGGACTCAGAAAGATGAGAAGCAGATGTGCTAGTGGCACGATTCATTCCTTTTTAATTTCCTCTTTGAATGGTGGACCATGGAGTGCCTGCGTATATGAGGGTCCCCGCGTTGAACACAATTAGAATGCCATGGAGTCGCTTGACAGTTATTAATCCGTCTTGCAAAGGATATGGCATATTAGTATGTAAGAAAAAGAAAAAAGAAAAAAGGTGTGAAGCAGCAAGCAAGATAGCTTCTTAATTGAAGTCTGTTGAAAGAAAGAAAACTGAGATTCTTCACCGTCTATGAACACATTTGGAAAGCTGTGTAGAAGCAGGAGCAAGGTCAAGTCAATCAATCTTTAAAGTGACATTAAGAAGATAATACATCTAAAGAATCACTATATAAAGTATAGAGCACTTACTGCTACAGCAATGATACAGTAACATACTTGACTGCTCTCTTGCCTAGCAAGCTCTGAAGCTATCATTTATTAGTATGTAATAGCCTGAACCAGCTTAAAAACATCTACAGTTATGGTTGGAGGTGATGTCCATAAGGGTCATAACTAGGGTCATAACTTACTTGTTTACCTTTTTTAAACATAAAACCCTTGGCTTATTTAGTTGGAGCTATGAATCGTTGGTGGCTAGCAAACAATGGAAGTAGTCACCCAAAATGTTTTCCATAAATCCATACCCGCAAACATCTCTCAGTCAGCTTAAACCAAGGGGAACCAGTGGTTCGCATTGTGGGAAAGAGGTTGTAAGAAAGCTACATCAATTCATATATTTTCCATAGAGAAGCAGAAGAGCAAAGCTCTGTTGATCGCATTTTAGGGAATTTTAAGGAATCTATCTAATGCTGCCAGTTCTATTGTGTTCATGTTAGCAGTTAAGCTTTTTAAAGAGGCATGGACAGCAAGGACAGTCATGAACTGTATGAAGTGTCGCTTAAGCAACGGTAGAAAGGGGCATCCTGCTTGCGCAGCCATGCAAAGAGACCATTTTGCTGCCAGGGAGAGTGTTTGACGTGGTGCTCACTCTACCATTTAACAATGATTTAAATTTTTTGTGAAATCCAGCCATGCATCAGAATAAAGAAAACAACTGTCATTATTTATTATTATTATTGTTGTTGTTGTTGTTGTTGTTGTTGTTGTTGAGCCACTGGTTTAGGACATTGTATGACTTAAAAATAAACAAATCTTGAATGCAGGGAAAGAATTAGAAAGAACAAGTTTTGTGCCAAATTCCAACACTGTGTCAGCATTTCACAGCTTCAGGATACTTTGTTAACAGTAAGCCATGGTTGCCAGGAATAACTATTAAACACAATAGAGCATTGACAGAGATGTAGAGATGGCTATGGCAATTGGTCCCATAGCAAGGAAACCAAAGCTGCTAAATTTTTCTCACCTAATGACTTAACTTCAGAAAAAAATGCAGAGAAATATAGTAAATGTAACAGAGCTATCATGCCCAGACTATTTTATAGCTTTTGTGCAAAAACATTTTACCTCCAAAATTGTAACCTCACAGGAGAAGAAAAATCCTTTCTACCTTTTAATGATGTCAATGTAACAATAATTTAATTCCAAATGATGTTGGACTGTTTTAATTCATGATTTAGACCATTCATCATGAAATTTTGACACAATGTAAAGAACCACCACTGGTATCAAATTATGAAAAGGGGCAAAAATGGATATGCAAGATTTTATGTTGTTTTTTCTTCTTGGAATTGACCCTTCACTTGTCCTCTTTGCTCTGTCTCTATATCTTGGAGCTAGGACTTAACAAAAATGAAGAAAAGACTATATGTTGGCGACTGAAGATCATCTTGACTTTAGCCCCTCCTATATCTTCTTCAGCTCCCTGTGAATGTAGATTATTATTTGAAATCCTTTTTCTCATTACTTAGTACAAAGTATAAATAGAGATATCAATGCACTTGGACCTAGAAGCACAGCTTCTGTGTTAGTACTGCTACTCTGGGTTTTCTGGAGTTAACTCCCGACTCTCAACTCCTGACACTGGAGTGAACCTCTGAAGCATTAGTAGCCAGTTAAACGTAAGCAAAGTTTTCATTCTGTTGCAGTTATCTGACCAAATATCGTTTCATGAGGCTTCCAAATCCATATTAAATGACCATAGTGTAACTGCTGCACCATTTAAGGTGGAAAAGAAAATTGGAAAAAGTGCTTGCTTTATAAAATTTGACACTCATGCCAATTATCTCATAATCAGCTGGGCTTGTTGCTTGTGCTATCATTTCAAATAAATCAATCATTAAAAATGATTTTTACTTTAGACTTTATCTCCTACCCAATCTGAAAATGTGTTCAAATCCATATTAAAAGGTTATGAACGGTTTCGAACACTACTATGAACAGTTCTGTATTCCCCCTGGTATGGTTGATATTACTATTATTTGTGACCGTTAAGGGGATATGCTAGTGAATGGGACTATATAGAGCATTTTTGTTTTGTGTGAGCGTGAATAGATGGGCTAATGGATGGGAGTGGATAAACAGTGCACCTCATGCCGCTGCATTGATTCTTGAGAGCTGAGCTCTCTCTGAAACAGCTTTTAATGATGAATGTCTATGATTTTTCAAAGCTCTGGCATAATGCAACTCTGTCAGCTATTTAAAAAAGCCAAACGTGACTATTCCTCTTTAAAACAGACGGATTGATACATTTGGGCTGCAACAGGTTTTATGCTATAACTTGTGTTATCTTACTGTGTTTCAACTTGTATGATACACATCAAGGGTAGTCAATGTGTCTATTGAACATACCCTTGGTTCAACTTACAGCCCATTTGGCCAATGGAAGGTTGTAGTGCTTAATTGGCAAAATGGATCAAGTTTGAAGATTACATTTTGTCAATATTTTAAGCAAGAATACCTTTATTTCCATCTTTTATAGTTTAAAAATAACAATAAAGGCCTGATTCAAAAGTTGCAATGGTCAAGTAACACACCCTTTGGCAAGTATCACATGTTATGAATGCTTTCTGTGACTAAGAGTTAAGAGTCTTTACATTCATTAATCCTTGCAGGAGGCTTCTAGTTCTGTGAGTTTTCTGGGCTGTCTTGTAGTTCATTGTTTGAAGATCATTATACTTCCATAGAAACCACCCTCTTATTATATTCAACTTTTTTAGTGTTTTTACAATGTGATCATAGCTGCAAGAATGTGCTGGTATTTAATTTAGATATGTTCTCAGTGCCACTGGCTGCAACACAAGCATAATTGAATAATTACTCAACCTTGTGCTTAACAGTTGAAAAGGTTTTCTTTTCATAAAAGTTTAACTTTATGAGTCCACAGCACTCATCAGGCTTGTCTAGATGATCTTTGAAAAATTTCTTGGAACCTTGTATTCTGATGAGACTTCCATGAAAGTAATATTTAGAGTAGAACAGTGCACCACCACTCCACTCTGAAAGCTTTGCTTGATCTTCAAGACCTTAACTTGACCTCCACTGTTTCTGTTAGTTGTCATTTTTTAATTACATTGTGAACTGAGGAAATATTTACCAGAAAATATTTTACTCTTTACCTACAGCCTTCCCTGGCTTTTTGGCCTTAACAAGCTAATACCTCAATAAAACCTCTTGGATTATTTAATTTTTCCTATTAAATTGTACAAAGCACAATAATAATAATAATAATAATAATAATAGTAATAATAATAATAAAGCACAACTCTTGTCTAAAATTATAAACAAAAGGTTATTTAATCTATAGACTAATGCCACTTGGGGATTAAAATGCAATTCATGTAGCTTTTCACAGTAGCAGAAAAGTTCCCAAAACACAACAGAAGCACAGTTACAATAGTGGTAATAACAGTTTGACATTTTGCCCCTGTCCCTATAGTGCCTCTAGTCTCTGAAAAATATGTTTAGATTCCTGCACGTAGCATAGATAGTTAATAGTAGTTTCTAGCAAACATTAATGTTAAGGCGATGTTTTTCTATGATGCTTTATGTTGCTACAGTGAGTCAGTTTTTTGCTTCAAACTGTCACAGTGGGAGTTAACAGAGCCATTCTGTCCATACATACAGACAAATGTAATGCAACAATCATGCAATAAATCATGTTGTAATTGTCAATTGTTTTTTGAGTTTAAACTGAAAAATCTGGTCACTCTTCATGTAAGTTGCAAGTTAAATGTCTAATAAAAAACAGAGTCAAGCTTTCAGCCCCAGAAACATCCAATTATTTTATGTGCAGGAATTGCACCACATTTACACTCTTATTGGTAAAAAAAGTCTCTGAATGGAAAGGTTGTTTTTAAGGTATTTCCTGATGTGAGAAATGCACTAAACAGCTGCATTAACCCCCCCTTCAAACCTACTCCAAGTGATGCCATAGAAAAACACTTTCAGGAGGAACCATTCAATGAATGGATCTTTAAAGAACTATTGTTGGAAATGAGCTGTCTTTACAACATTTACAACAACAACAGCTGTTGTGCTTCGGGCTTTAAGCTGATATATACTCCTCTAATCACAAGTGATCCTCTTAGTCTATATGGGTATGGGTTTTCAATTGCGGGGCTGAATCTGTTCTGGGACTGTGGAACTATTTCGTTTTATAATATGTGGTGGTTTTTTTTGAAACATGGCCTGTCTGCACATAGACAAAGTTAGTGATGCTTGGGTGTGAAATTTAAAGGCTAACTGAAACTGCTATTTCTCACTTACAACTTACAACAAGTGATAAACAATATGTTTTCCTATGTTTTATATGTGTCATGCAACCCTGACCAGAAAGAAGGAGATAAGGAGAGGAATGGATGGATGGATGGATGATTGTTGCTTTTTTCTCTTCTCCATTCGGCACAGTTTAATCAGGAAGCCTAGCAAAAGATTGTGTTTCAGGCTCCAGAGGCTTCCATGGTCTAGATTGCAATTGCTTGGTGTCTACTTCAGTCGGCTTAGCTTTAGCTTTTGGCTGCTCCAGAGCTGCTCTTGCTCCATAAAAAATTATCAGTGTCTGCTTCACTTCGCCTAGCATAAGCTTTAAGTTGCTTCAGATGCAGGTGAATAAGCCACTTCAGTCATACATCAGCCACCTGGGTCAAGCTGGTGAACTAACTTGGACTAGCTGGTCAAGTTGTTCATGCTGGTAGACCAACTTAATATACTCAAATGAAAACATACCCCATGCTGAACTGGGTTGGGTATTTTAGCAGGGAATATCTTCATCAAAAGAGTATCACTTCAATAGCCTCCTGATTGGCTCCTGATGAGCACTCTGACATACTACTAGTAATTTAAATAGTAATGTAAACTGTAAATAGTAATGTAAACATTTTACAGTTTATATATTAAACATACGTTTTAAACATTGCAATAATTATGTATTGTGTATGTATTGTGTAATTGAATGTGTATATATTCTGTAATTTTATTTTGCATATATTTGTGTTTGTATTACCATAGGGGGGTTGTTTACTCACCTTTACACCTGTGTTAATGTAATGTGACAGTAAATATGATTTCATTTGATTTCATTGAATAGGTAGATATGTACTGTAGGCTATTTCGCTTTGTCAGGAAATATCAAATTAATTCAATACCAGGATGAACAGATTCAATTAACAGTTGTGTTCTTGGTACTTAATCAGAAAAAAGCCCATCTTCTGAACCCTAGCATATACTATGAAGTTTGCTGACTGAACTTAGCATGATGATTAAAATGATTAAAGTTAGGTGATTGTTATTGTGATTGGCTATTTTTGTATTGCATTATACACATGGGTGTGTGTGTGTGTACTCACTGCCCCTAACACATGTGTGTGTGTGAGTGTGTGTTCACTACCAGATGGGTTAAATGCGGAGGACACATTTCGCTGTACAGTGTACACTGTACAGTGACAAATACGTGCACCTTTACCTTTACATGTAATATATTTTGTATATTGCAATGTATACAATACTGCTTTAACTATGTAAACCTGTTTATCTGGACCATATCTGATTCATAATAGTAAGTAAACAAGCAAATTCCATTGTTATTTTTCATATTTTCCTTTAAAGTATTTTTTTTTTATTGGGCCCCATTCCTTTTCTGTACTGGGACCCATAAGATCCTAATTACTCCACTATCTCGGTTGGAAAATCAATAAAAGGTAATGTTCTTAAAAAATTACAGGAGCTGGTATTACTTCGCTTCTGGGATTGTAGATTCAACATAAATGGTGCCTAAGGAATCTAACATTATGCAGCCTTGAAAGGACAAATGACAGTTCAGAGCCTGAAAGCATTGCTATTTGAGCTAGAAAAAGCAGAACTTGGGGGATGATACAGCAGGGCAAAATCAATGTCCTAGTGTTATATTATGCTACATCATGCGACAAAGCGTTTCTTTTTCAAAACAGCAACATCTGGGCTTTCTACTGCTTTGGCCTAATTATCATGAAACTTCAAGGTGTTTGGAGTTGATTTTAGCTCCTTGGGGGACATAAAAGGGACAGTCATTCTTTTATGTAAGAAAACCACAGGATACCTATTAGCATAGGGAGAGCTTGGCTTTATAATTATCAAAGCCTTGAAGGACATGTTCCTCTTTGAAAAGAATTAAAGGTGCTCTCTATGATCTTGCAGCAGTAAAGAGGAGGAGCTACAAGATTTGCAATCAAGATAAAGAATGCTACATCTGAAACAACCCTCCACCTGCACAAAACTTGGGTCTTTCTTTTTTGTTTTTAATAATAATTTATTTGAAATTGTATCCCATTTCCTACCCAGTTTAAAATGCCAATTGCCCAATCTCCTTTTATGTGAACCCAATTACTAGCAATGCCCCCAACACTAGGAGAGTGAACACTAGCACTTGTCTCCTCTGACACATGTAAAGCCAGCGCAAAGCAAAACTCCCAGACTCCAATGTAACAGCATGAACAGATGCCTGTGCTGGCCAACTTTACACTATGAAGGAAGGAAGTGCCACCCTAAGTGACTTTAAGTAGATTTACAATTGCTCTTTGTTTAATAGATGGTCTTTTAGTATTGAGCCAATTTGTGCTTCCTGTTTTTGATTACATATGGATGCTGGACTGATTGCATTTAAATTATGTGAGAGAAACCTTTTCCACCCACAAGTTCCACACACTGTAAGCCTCGGCCTGAGTTAATAGATCAGTGTTGGGAACCACTAGGCTATGCAAAGAGTACATAGCCAACTGAATAACTCCACATATACTGTATATACTTTAAGCACCACTTGGAAATCTTATAACGTTATAGCATCGTATTGAATAAAAAAAATTGTAATCTAACTGTCCAGTAGAGAATAAAATGTAGAATCTTCAAAATTGATACAGAACCAGGAGATTATTCAGTGTCTGCAGAATGTTTTTATTCCTGTGTGCAGTACAGATTTCCGTCAAGCTGGTCCAGAGGACAGAGGTACATGTTCACTTATAGACACACAGCTACCTTGGCTCTATGCCTTATCAAGTACAAACAATGGCAGACATGGGTCAACAGCTGTGTGTCTATACATATAGAGGGGATATACTGCTGAGATAACTCTTCTGGGAGAGAAGGACCTAAACTAAAGAAATAACTGTAGGTCATGGGAATTCAGAAGATTCTTCATTGCCATTGTGCTGTTGGGCAATCTTTTGGTTTCCAAACCACATAATCTGAATATAGTCATCATATTACATCTTAAATTGTATTCATATACAAAGCAAATGTCTCATAATTCTTCAGTAAGTAGACTTTTATGAAAATGATGTGTCTTTAAAAAAGCATTTGAAGACATGTGCAAATTGTTACATCCTTAGATTTTGGAGCAAACCGGTTTCATTAGCTCTTCTGGCATCAGCCTTGACTCTGAGACATTTTCTTTAAGAAACTGTTCATTATATGGGATGCTAGATAAATTATTAGTGCATCTCAACACATTCAGTGTGTCCTTTAATCAGTGCAAAATTAGTCTGACTCCATTCAGACACCCAGGGGAAGTCTGTTCCATCACTGAGGTGGCAAAACAAAAAATCTCCATGTATGCTTGTCCAAGATGCACAGAAGACATACATAATACACAAAACATAATAGATCATGGACCAAGGATGGGTCAAGCCAAGCCATACTTGAAGCCATGCTTGATCTTAGTTTAGATCGGCTTTTGACTATCACCATCCAGAAAGGAAGGACTGGTCCATTCTTGGCTTAGTAGGCCAGCATCAGGGTTTTGAATCTGATCCTGGTGGCTATAAGAAGCCAGTGAAGAGAACGCAGCAGAGGAGTAACATGGCTAAAATTAGAAACACTGAAGACAAGTTGTGACACCACATTCTGAATCAACTGCAGGGGCCTGATGGTACGCAAAGGAAGACCAGCCAGAAGGGTGTTGCAGCACCTGGGTGGCCTCTCTAGAGAGGAATGGATGTTGTAAAGAAGAAATCTGCATGCCCGAGTCAGGTTGGCAACATGAGTTGAGAACGATTACTGGTCATCCATGACTACACGAGGTCTTTGTGCTGGGTACTGTAAGCTGCTTTTGATTTGTTGTGTAGACACGGTTTTAGACGGCCAAAAAGTGTTGGGGAAGTTAAAGTGTTATGGAGTGGTGTGGGACTGTATGCTGTATACACAACCTAAGCATATCTAAGATTACATAATCTTTAGGCAGCACATATACCAGCTTTGTGATAAAATATAGTATAGAAAGACACATGCAGTTAGTCAGTCACTTACTCAGCCAGTCAGAAGCAAGACGGCCTCTTCAAAAAGGTGTTTATGGTTAGGATGTAAGTAGCTAACTATGGTATTTGCTAAAATAAGAGGTCAGTTGCCACAGCAGGAGTGCTTGTTGTATGTCCAGTTAAAATGTATTGGTTCTAATATGATCACTGTCATAACAGCTTTATTGAACATTGCATTTTGTTTACATAAGTGTGGGCAATACTAGCTACAATTTTGAAAATTTCTACAATTTCCATCAATATAAGCAAAGGTCTGTGATTTTCATTTATGATATTTAGTAATGAATATTTATATCACCAGTCAATTTTCTGTAATACTAAAGTAATAATTGTAGGTTGATGCTAAACAGTTGGGCATGCTCATCAGAATAAACAAAGTATTTCTCAATAAATGTCATAGCAATAGTTTACCCTTCAAATCAATACAATGAAATAAAATCAAATAACATGAGTGTTATATGATTATATGTTTCTAACTAATTATATAATTCTAAATAATGCTAGCAAATGTTTAGCTCAGTTGCTTGAGAAGGCAGAGGGTGCTTTGTGTTCTCCACATCATTAATAACATGGTTTTAGGTCATCTGTTCTGTGGGAGTTACAGCTATAAATACTGATGAAAGCAGGGATGTAGGGAGGGATGGAGAGGTTTCTATGAAGAGGATCCTGGTTGCAGAGAAAGCAATCAAGGCTCAAGACATCCTTAAAAGCTTATTCACCATATTTCATTTAAACCCTTCCGACTAACAATTTATTATTAGTTTGAAGACTTGACATGTTTTCGTTAAATGATAAAAAAAAATAAATGTCTGTACTTTTTTATTCTAAATGTTACATAGTGGTTAGAAGATGTGTCCTATCAGAGAAATAGGAAAGTGAGAGAGAGGCCAAATCAACATTTTGGTGCATTTTTAAAAAGAAGGAATCTACTGGTGAGCTTAGCAACACCAGATGATAACCTGCAAAACCAAAGAAGACAAGTAAAGAGGAAGATCACAGAAGCCTTTTATTGGTGAAGTTATTATATTGTCTAGTACTATCATAAGTATTTCTTTTTTATATATATGTTTAAATGCATTAACTGAGTAACATCTTCATTGTGTACAAGAAATAAAACAACTTGCTTAAAGCCCAAGCATGATTATGACCCACAGTCTTGGTACATGGTCATGACAGCTGGTACTAAGTGACTTGGCAGGTAAACACCACTTGGACATGGTAGCATTAGTGAGATGTGGGGAGGAGATTGCTATTGGCCTCTGCCATTCACTTCTGCTCCATGGTATTTAGCAAGACATATGGCTGTCTTACATTATTCAGTCCAAAGCTTGTGTGCCTTGTGAAGTGCACATTTTGCATACAAAGGTGTGTTAATACAGCCAAATGGATCAGTAATTGAAAAATGCCACAAATATTAACTATAATTATATTTCATTTCTCATTTCCCCCAATTACATTCTACTCCTGTGCCCTGAGATTCTATTGCCGTTATCCAATACGATTTTTCTGCCTGCATGGTTCTTACAAGGAAGCAGAACTGTGTTGGCCATTGGTCTGGCATAGATATTCAGCTGGGTGACTGTTTATATTCCTGAAGTGTACATGTGTGGTGTCTCAGACTCAGTCTGGCCTAATAAGCTATGACCGAGTGGTAAAGGGGTGAGCCTTTTTAATATCTTCCCTTGCTGCTGCCTGGAATAGGCTGACAGGTCCAATTACAGTTTGGAGCTCCGCCGCAGCTGCTCAGTGGACAAATACAACCTCCAAATATCCCTGAGGATAAGCCCTCTTCAGCAGAAACAGAAAGGTGAAGACAGGGAAAAAAAAAAAACAAAAAGGAAAGAAACGGCTCCTAAATCAGAACAATACAACTAGACCAACAGCGATCATCTTTGTCATGTCGCTTTGCTTTCTTTAAGTCCCTTGTTCTGTCTGTTCATTCAAGCTAAGTGATGAACCAAAAGGGCAAGCACAATGCAATCCATTACATTTTGTATGCAGAAAGTGAGTCAAAAGTCAGGAACCACCCTAAATATCTATTGAAAAACTGAAATACTCACAAGCCGATGTACAGAAATCCAAGTTCTTTAATGAGGCAGATTGAGAGTGACGGCAACAAGGAACTTTTTCCTGAGATGTAATGTTAAAGACACTTTTAAAAGGTCCCTCAAAAAGGCAATTCATCATTGTCTAGGCAGCATCGGGTAGTAAAGGTACAAAAAAAAGAAAGACAGGCATAATCAAAGAGAACTAATTGGACCACACTGAAGAAAAAGGTGATATAAGCCAGTGTTCTTTGTTCAAGGACAAAGATCCCAGATACCTAGTCATTTCATGCATCTTGAGTTTTACAAGATACGTGTCTTACAAAAGTGCTTCATTGTTTACTCAGAAAATACCCTTAGCTAGTTTGTATCAGCTAGGATCCAAGATTCCTCTAATCTTAGATGCTACTAAATACAAAAGTCAGTATAGAGACCACAATACTCTGCATTACACTTCACCCAAGTAGTCTTGGAAAAGATGAGTCTTTTGACAGCAAGCTACTCTGCCATTCAGACACCAAGGGAAGTTTGTGCCACCACTCAGGTGCCAGGACAGAAGAAAGCCTGGATGCTTGTCTTCCAAGCACCTTAAAGGATGGCAAGTCAAGCTGAGCTGTACTCTTGGTACAGATTGGGTTTTAACCATTGCCATCACGTCCATTCTTGGTCCATTCTTGGTTTTGTAGGCCAGCATCAGGGTTTTGAATCTGACGTGGGCAGCAACAAGAAGCCAGTAAGCATATGAGGTTGAACTTAAACATTGAAGACAAGCCGTGCATCCGCATACTAAATTAGTTGATGGTATGCATAGGGAGACTAGCCAGAAGGGAGTTGCAGTAGTCAAGCCTTGAAATGATGAGAGACTGAACCAACACCTGGGTGGCATCTCGATAGAGAAAAGGTCAAATTCTCTAGATATTGTAAAGGAGAAATCTACATGACTGGGTCAGGTTTGCAACATGAGTTAGGAACAAAAACTGGTCATCCAAGACTACACTAAGGCTTGTGGCTTCTGCAGATGGAGTTACCAGTGAGTTCTCAAAGCAGCTGGCCAAATCATGATGAAGTGGTTCCTGGGATGTACAGCAACTCTTTCTTGCTGGAGTTTCAGGTGTTGAGCTGCCATCCATGACGAGATGTCAGCAAGACATGCTGAGATACAAGTTGAAACCTGGGTGTCAGAAAGTAGGAAAGAAAGGATGACTTGAGTGTCGTCAGCATAGCAGTGTTGCAGGATATTACTTCACCAAAAGAGGGCGTGTAGAGTGAGAAAAGTTGAGGACCAAGCACAGAGCCTTGCTGAACGCCAGTGGAAAGTTTACATTGAGCAGATGTGCCCTTCTTTCTGAAGGCCTCTGAGAGCTCTTTGGATCTCGCTATGGTGTTACAACATTCAGAAACAAATCAAGCTTACTTTCTGAGGTTTAAGTAACCGTCGTAATAAATGTTTTTTACTTCAAGAACTATGTTGTTATGGCTGATCAGTGTATATGAATATTTGTATGTCAAGTAATATACTCCACAAGTGTGAATTCATAGGTGGATTTCTAACAGGACTTATGTCTACTTACCACAGTTGCATTTATCTTTCATTGTGCACCTGTTTAATTTCCTTGCATCTTCTTCTCACAATTTAGCTCCTCCATCTATGTATGTGAGGAGGAGATGCAAGGATAAGATGTGAGGACAGAGGAATCAATGACAAATGTGTTTGCCAAATGCAATGTCCTTCACTCAGTTGTTTTCTTTCATCACCTGTTACTGGGCTTAGCCCCTTAACGCAGAAATCAGCAGACCTTTCACATGAGCATGCTTTAGTGAAATTCAGCTCATTCTCCTTCTACTTCAGTAACTGCTGTGTTTATATATGCTATAACCTAAATGTGGAATACCTTGTAGGTTTTATTATATTGTCTCAAGGTTGTATGAGTGTTTTTCAGTACACACAAATTCCACTCTGACCGAAGCTCTAAGCTTGAAGTATTACTCCTCCACATACAAACATAACATGGAGTTTCAACCCGGTTATTCACATGGTGACCCAAACCGCACACAAATACACTAAAATCAGACATGGTAGATTTAAGACAGAGCAATATTCACCAGCAGTGTTGCTATTTAGGTAGGTAGGCCACATAGTGTGAGTTCCTCAACTATTTTTAATAACTGCAGTATACCTGTGCCAATATCTCATATTGTAATACTCACTTTCATGTGTTAATGTACTGTATATTGTATATGCATTTTTGTCTTCACTATACACATGTTTATTTTCAGTACTGTGGTAATACTGCATTGCCCTTTGTATTTATTGTACTTTCTGTATTGATTTTTGCTCTGTGTTTGCACATGTGCGCTGTATGTGGTCTCGTGTAATGTCTTTTGTTGCACCGTGGTCTTGAGGGAGCTTGATTTCACCTCACCGAGTGCTGGTATATGGTTAATACTTGTGTTCAACTTTAGTGAACACATGCATATGCATCCTCAACCAATAGCTTTGGCTATGCAGACCTGTGAATTGGTGATCCCAATGTAAAGGAGCATTTTAGCCATTTCTAAACACTATTTGTTCCCTATTGGCAGTACATACAAGCAATAAAGAAAACAAATACAGTCAGTGGAAAGATTGTATTGTTATCTTCACTTTTGTAATTTTATGATAGGTGAGTTAACAAAGCGAATTGTGAAGTTAGCTCTCTTACAGAGCAAAGCTAAGCACACGAATCACCCACTGCCACCAACCACAACAAATATCTCCACTTTTATACTAAAACTTAGTATGCCGCAGGACACTGGATAGAATTATCTGCCACTATGTATGATAGCTGTGTTAGCTAGACTGTTGCAAGCTAACCTCACTGCTTTTCTACGGTTGCGTTTGCTTTACAATTCTCTCCATTATACAAATTAGCTTATACCATTGAGTTACTGGGCTGGGCTGGCTTCTCTTAGCAAATTATTTCACATCATTTTAACTCCTTAAACTCCTATGCGAAAGTATTAATTGGGCCAGTATTATTACAAACTTCTATTACCCAGGTATAGCCCCAGCAGTTTTAATAAAATTCCCTCTAGTTACTGCATAATACACCTTATTGTGCAATAAGCCAATCTGTGTTAGGGTGTTGTGTACCCCAAGGATGCATATTTCCTATTACTTTCTCTCTTATTAGAAAAAAAACTGTACAATTGCATTTTATAATATGATACTTTGCAGATATCACAGTATAAAGTCTACCAGGGTGCCAAAGAATGGCTGTAGCCTACACAGTGCAGGTGCGCATATCTTTATCCTTGCATCTCCAGCCTTGTCCTCATCAGAAAGTTCCCTTGATGCTTACATGCTCCTCCCACCTCCTCTGCTTCTTCCCCATCTGATCTTTTGTTTGTTTGAAAGCATAATCACAGAGAAGTCACTCTGCGATTGCCAACACCTGCATGTAATTCTGCCATCACGACAAAGGGCTTAGGATGGAGAATTACCTGAGGCATTCCAAATGCCAAACAAGTCGTTCGTCCGTCTGCGCACACCAAAGACCCTACAGAGTTTTTTGCCCAGGCAAAGATGCTAATGCTCCTATAATTGGTGTATTTTCATAACATAAATGTCAGCAAACAACTACATGCAGGGAATGCTCTTCATTGTCTCAAGGTTGTATGAGTGTTTTAATATATTCATAAGATTCTAGTGCTTTTATGCGGGCACACACTGTACTATACATTCTACAGTTTTACACACAAACAAACATTATCTTAAATGAATATTATATTAACTTGGGGATATATATATATATATATATATATATATATATATATATATATATATATATATATATATATATATATATATAAAGACAACACAAGTAAACATAAACTGCATCTTTTAAATTCATTAAAAAATTATCTATTTAAATTAATGAAGGCAAATATTTATCCAAACCTCTATTAACTATCTGAAAAATAAGTTTTGGTCCACTCTTCTTTGCAGAATTGTTTTAATTTGGCCACACTGGAACATGCTTCCTTTTTAAGGTCTTCAGCACTTAAGCTTTCCTTAACGCTGAGGAAGGCTTCAGTGTCGAAATATTCATGTTTTATGAGGCGAGCCTTTGTGTTCTGTTTGGTCAGCAGCGGTTTGCACTTTGCAACCTTACCATTGATGCCATTTTTTCCTAGTGACTTTCTTTTTGTGGAATTGTGTACACTGAACTT
Source organism: Salminus brasiliensis (assembly GCF_030463535.1). Taxonomy (NCBI): domain Eukaryota; kingdom Metazoa; phylum Chordata; class Actinopteri; order Characiformes; family Bryconidae; genus Salminus; species Salminus brasiliensis. The sequence continues at coordinate 34,520,122 of NC_132888.1, read as the reverse complement.
AACAGAGGCAAGTGAGGCCTGCAGCTCTGCAGTTCCAAGATCATATCATGAGTTGAAATTTTGGTAGAATTATTTGTGGATAATGGCTCTGTGATTTGTTGGAGTCCCAGAGAGTTTTGCAACCCTTTTCAGAGAGTTGCATTTCAGTGATTTTTTTCACATTTAAATCTTTTTAGAATAAAAAAAAATGTCCTGCTTTTTGAGACATTTTTGAGTCTGCTTCACATTCCCAGACAGGTCCTATTTAAGTGATGTTTAGGTTCAACAGGTCTGGCAATAGTCATGCCTGGGTGTGACTAGTGACTTTTCTGCCACTGCAGTATGACACGTTTCCTATAAAATGTTACCTTCTTTAAGTACTTGGAAACATTCTGCAAATGAATTTTTGAGTGTGCCAGAGAGTGGCAGCAGTAAAAAGAGATTTTTTGTTAATGTTAAAGGTGATGTAATGTCATTTTGGATCATTTCTATTGATTCCTTCCATTAATAAAGATATGATCACACATTAATAGGATAGTTACAATATGCTACAGCAGAGTTTTCCTTTGAAGTTTCAGCTCTAACCTAAATGTGCATTCTGATTTCAAACTTTAGTTCCAGGAGAAAACAAAGGTTGTTCCACTTATGCTGATCAAGCTGCATTAAAAGCGATGGAGGAAAATTATGCCACAGACGATCTGCAAAATGACAGAATGAGGCTCTGCGACTGCGCTGCAAACAAACGCAGCAGAAATCAGTGAATGAAACAGGGTGGCTGACATTTCAATCAGGACCCGCTTGGCATAGGCCCATCTTCTATAGATGAGAGCAGCCAAGCAGAATGCCCGGACAGAGCTCTTCTCAATTACCTGCAAGAATAACCAGCTAATAACTGCGTGTCGCATCCTGCCACTCCGTCCTGCGACTGAGCAGTCTCTGAGAATTAATGAGGTGGCCAAGCACCTGTGAGAGACGTTTAATTTTTTATGACGCTACAAGGAGTGAATCCGTCTCTGTGACAAATTTACTGGGTCAAGGCGAACAACCCCCTGCCCTTTTCCATTGTGAAGCTTTCAAAGTCCTTTTATACCTCCCTACTGTTAATTAAATTAAAGCAATCTGGGTGGAGTGCAACGAAGCACATTTGTCCTAGAGCTAAGCTGTCACATTTTACACAGATGTGTTGGTGAAAACAAAGTGCTGTTGTGCTGGACTGGGCTTGTATGCAGCAAAAAATGTCACAGAGAAAAATATATTGAAAATGAAATGTTATTATGCAATTTACCCAGTAAAAGTTATTGAAACAAGAAATAATATCTTCACATTACATTAAATCTAGATATTATGTAAATGCAGTATTTTAACCATGATTAATTCAGAAACATAAATAATTTGAAATACATTTACAAAAAAAATAAAAAATACAGGGATTTAATATTAGTCTAGTTCTTTCAAGTTAAAACTGCAGTTGCTAAAAACTCTTTGTAGTTACCTGTATTTCTGCATTAATTGCTAATAAAATGTAGTCACAATTCTTGATAAACACAACCTAAGTAAATTACTAAAACAAATAATTATACTATTTGTGTCTTTTACAGAACTAATTGAGTAAAATCTACAGTGCAGGCTAAAAAAAAAGTATTTTATCAATCACCTACATCAAACATTTTCTGTACATGCTAATACGATTTGTACAATACTGAGAAGGAATTATGGACCATTACTTTGATACCTTGTGTGCAAACCCCTTTTCAGGTTGTCACAGCATCCTGACAGGGTTAAGGTCAGGACTCTGACTTGCCCATTCCAATATACATTCTTTAGTTGATTTACTCTTTAGTTGGTTAATGTCTTGTTGCCTCTTCAGCTCGAGGTCATGACTGTTGCCCTTACATTTTGATGTGCAGTGTTCCTTACCCTCCAACTATAACCTTGTGCATTTGTGCTTAAAGGTTCCACTTCTGCCTCAGCTGGCCAAAGAAACATTTCTGCATAAACATTGTGGAACATTCAGGTAGTCATCAGGTTGATCCTGATTTTGTTATTGGTGGAAAATCTAAATTTCTAGATTTTAGATTATATATAAAAAAGGCATGGCATTGAACAATCCAACAAAGTTGCAAGTTTGTTTACTAACTTTCTTTTGTCTTGCTCTGCTGTTGTCTGACTTTGTGTTGTCATGCTGCTGCTTTGCCCTCCGATGAGTGGGTGGGAGCATTCTAAACAACCAGTTACGTAAAAGAAAGTTTGGGATAGCAGCCAAGGTGGCCAACAGGTTTCAGGGGTAACCAGTGATACTTCTCTACTGTTCTGGCCACATTACTGACAACAACAAGTGTGTTAACAAAGCTGTTTCTTGGAATTCTGGCAAAAATTCTACTATAAACAATAAACTACTACTGATGTTAGTAGTAGATGTTAGTAGAATTTGTGATAATAATATTCATTCTTTTTAAAGCTGAAACTTACACTCAGAGTCATCTCTTATCAGAAAGAAAAAAACATATTTTTTGCCTTAATATGAGATTATTTTCTTGTTGCAGTGTGATAATGTTGATTTGCGTCCACCAGTTATTTCACCAACTTCATATACTTTACATATAAGTTCTCTTGACCTCCACACTTCCCTTCTTTTTATAACCGTCACTTATCGTTTGGGCATTGATTACTGTTTTCTGACCTTTAGACAGTTGCTTAGAGGAGCCCATGTTTGAAAAAAAAAATACTGAAATAAGAGCTATAGCAAATCAAACTGTAAATCATGAAAATGCTGGCAAAATTGGAAAATCTATGCATGTAATATGCACAACTATGCAGTGAGGCAGCGGGGTAGTGGAGAGCTGGTTCTAACAGTACCAGGACAGGACAGTCCGAACAGTGCCTCTCAATACATGTAAAAAAGAAAGAAAACAGAAAGGAAGAAAACACTGGAGGGTTAGGGGGGTTTATACAGCAGGACAAAACTGATCCAAAGGGTAGACAGGCACCAGCACCCAACCTGAATGGACTTGCATCAGCAGCGAGTAGGGGGTAGCTCAGAATTTGATGAGTGTTAATAATAAGGTTTGAAAACTGTTCTTCATATGCTTAACACTGGAGTTCTGGGAAATGTGCTTGAAAATACAAGAATGATATATCTGCAAAGTAAAAAAAAGTGGCATTTAAACAAGTGATTGATTGCCCTGCACAGAAATTTAATTAAATTTAACCAAGTTTTTTCCTCGGAATTCAGTCATAACCTGAAGTGTACCTTTTGTTTAATTAGGAAAACTACAGTATAGCTCCTGAGGGCATTGCCTTATTTGATTGATTTATATTCAACACAATTAGGTCTTCAAACAGTCCTGTAATGCACAAGGTTTTCTGTACAAGGGCATCTAAGCAGCAGACAATGCTGTGAACTATTGAAGCATCTACATCTAACTATATCTCAATTTTCCTGTTTACATATTCACAATGAGGTTTCCAAGGACTTCGCGTGGGAGACAATAGATTTATGCAGGCATAAAATGGGGCCTTGAAATGTTATATCTAAGCAGCCTTGACACAAAGCTAACATAAAAATACAGCGTTCCCGTGGAGCGAGGCCCAGTTAACCCAGATAGAAAGGAGCCCTGCAGTTAGAAGCTAGCTGCTCATCACAAAGTGCATTATTCACAGGATTATACAGGTGGGAGGCATGCTCTGGCAGCAACAATGCACTGCAGTTTATCATAATATTCAATTTGTGTTGGCTTCCCATACAGTCAAAGTGAGACAATGAGGGACATAGATCAAGTGCTGACAGTCAAGGGGCCTCATGCCCATTCCGAGCCGGGGAGGAAACATGGCTGGCTAATTGCCGCACTGTACAGCTGGAACACTGCACTTAGCAGCGTGAATTCTGCAGTGTTTCAGTTTGTGCAAATTATTCTGTCACTGCCTTCTTTTTTGTGGCTGTGGCCGCTACGCTCAATAGATTTGTTTGTCATGACATGACAGTAAGGCCTTCTCTGAATGGAATGTTGGGTTGATAGCCTTGGCTTCAGTTCAGACAGGAACAGAGCTGCCAGTCTTGTTTGGGCTTTCGCCAAGGGGTGCTCTTTGTCCACAATGTTCTTTTAAGCTGCTGGGACTCTGCATAAATAAACACAGTGCGAGTTCTATACTGACTTTCAAATAAATTCATTTAACTTTGAACACAGATGGGAAATGTCCTGTCTTCTGGCCTGCAGTGGCTGGGACTAGACTGGGAAATGTTTCTCTTTCTTTAACAGTGTATCAGACCACACTTGCGAGGCACAGACACTGATAAAAGCTGACAAGCTAGTGTCTTCAGGAACCCGTGACATTGCTTTGGTTCTGAACTTGGTTGTAAAACTAAATAGATTGTTGCAGTGGCAGATACAGACTACAAGTGTTGATATGAAATTCAAGTGTAAAATGTACTCTGCTACACTGAATAGCATTAGTAAAGTTGAAACTGTCACACCACACACATATACAAATATACAGATTTGATTTCAAATTTATTCATCTCAATTACTTAAGTAAGACCACTCATAATCATTTTGCAAGTCAGGAATCTGTCAGTATTTTAACCAATTGTATTGGAAATAAAAAGGTGTGGACTTTTCAGAACCAAATGTTCTTCCTTTAAAATATGCATCTGAATTATGTCCTTTTGTTTTTTGATTTTGTAAAAGTTATTTGAAATATACTTTATTTAAGATATTTTAGTGGCACATGATAACCAGATAGTATTAGATATATGCAATCAATTGTTTTATCAGTGTAAGAGAAATAAACCTATATTTTTTAAACAAGCCAAATTAATGTTTTTAATCAGTGTGTATTGGTTGATGGAATTTGACATTTTAAGTTGGCAACCATCACCGTCTTTAAATGGTATTGTTTTTGAGGTTGATGTTATGATAAAGTATTAAAATCTACAAATCCATAGATCTTGTTTAAATCAAAAAGCAAATGAAATAATTTTTCATATTCACAATCTTGTTATTGAGACATGACATGATATGTCATTTTGTTTAAATGAGTGTTACATCATTTGTATTTTAATTTTTAAAACTTTGTCAAAGAAAATTTAAGTTTTGAAAATGTAATGATGTTGTTATCTGGCATTACGATTATAGGAAGAAGTGACAGAAAACAATTTCCAAAAAAGTCCACCATAGACATTTGTGTTTAATTATTATTTTACAATAAAATAGCAATGAATGGCTTGTAAGTTGAAATTGTTTGTACATACTTGTAGAACTTGTGTATTGTAAATTTCTGTCAGAACAAAAGTTGTATCTTTGAATTATATATTAGATTTTTTTATAATTATAATATATTATATATTTTTTTAGCTTGAACTTTAATTACTTTTAAGGGGACACATGACCTTTGCTCATACTTCAATAAAAAGCTGTACATCACAACAGATTCAACATTCAACACTTACAGTGTTAATCTAACACTAACAGTGTTGATTTAACAGTAGCATATTTGCTGTACGTACATAACATAAATAAAATTGTCTTTGGGTCATTATTCACCCTTAGGACAAGAGTTGTATACAAAATATATAAAACTATGCAAGGGTTAAAATTTTGTAAATGACAGAAGGCATTTTTCAATGACGTAAGCAAATAAAGGACGTTAAAAGGTTGTTCTAAGATTTTGACATGTGACAGTGAGAAAATACGAAATTATGTAATAGCTCCCACATCCCGTCCCATTGTAAGTCTCACAAAATATGTATCATTGTGAGTGTGTGGTTCTTTATGACAGACTGATTGCGCATCTTGTCCCCTTTCAAACTCAAGTGCCGATAGTGTTCTGTTTGATAGAAAGACCTAACAGTGAAATGGATATCGTCTATGCTGCATTTCCTGCTCTTTACACTGAGGAGACAGTGAGGTGTGGAGAAGAGAGGAAGTGAGCGATCATCCCTCATCCATCATAAAGACACACTCCTGCCTCTGAGCCTGCCACATGTTGTCACAAAGCAAGTATTCATATCCGCTTTACTTCCCCGACATAAGACACTTACAGATGACTTTGCCTTCCCTGAATGATGCTATGTAAAAGGATTAGCAATGAGCTATGGATAAAATGAAAAATAATGAAGTCAATAGCCCAAAGAGGGCAATCAATAGTATGTATTTAGCGCAGATCTCTGGTAAGAACATTTCTATAAACAATGACTCAATTAAATGTCATTTGCTTAATGAAGATTTCTGAATTATTGTACTGAATTATCTCAAATGATCATGAATGAAACATAGTTACGGTCTTGAAAATAAAGATGCTAAATTGAAGCAATGGCCCTGAGGGCCAGAACCATTGTCATAGAACAGCTACCTCTGTGTTTTTTTAAAAGAACCTGACATGAGATTTGAAAACATGAAGAACATAACATTCAAACTATGAGTGTCAGTAATATATATTGTTAAATATTATTTATTGTAATTAAGCAACGTTCTAGGATTTTAGATCCAGGTATGTAATGAACAAGCTGACAGTAACAACAGCGTATAAAAAGCCCTCTAAGAAAAGAAACCTTCATAGGAAACAAGACTCAAGGGAAGATCCATTCTCCCTTGAGACAGAAGCAGAATTCTAATCGCAGATTACATTTTCAGAAGTAGGTTTCAAACAGCAACACGTTCATAGATCTGGGTGCAGATGGTTTGATAATATAGACTGTACAGAGTGTGTACAAATCCCAGCAGCATTGGTGTGCTTGTTTTACTTGTACCAACACAACATGGACTAACATGCCATTACCATCACCACTGAGAATGGCTCTGTGGTATACAATATCTGTGGTTTTCCCTTTACATTGATTGTATAAGGTAGAAGGTGGCTCAAAAACTGTGCAGCAGTTAATTGGTGTAAACCTGCAAAATATAGTACTGATTTTAAAAATCTGAGGAAAGATTATTATTAAAAAAAAAAAAAGTTGTATCTAATTAAATCTAATTCAATGTGATGACAAGGGCATCAAGGGGCATCAAGAAGAAATCTTGTTTTCTGGAGATACTAATTTCTTTGCTCATCAGTATATATACACTAATCATCTATAACACTGAAACCACTGACAAGTAAAGTGAATAACATGTATCATCTCATAACAGTGCCACCTGTCAAGAGGTAGGATATATTAGGCAGCATGTGAACAGTCATTTCCTAAAGTTGATATGTTGGAAGCAGGAAAAACAGGCAAGCGTACGGATCTAGGCCACTTGGCAAAGGCCAAATTGTGATGGATGGATGACAGGGTGAAAGCATCTCAAATGGCAAGCTCTTTTTGGATGTTTCCAGTATGCAGTGGTCAGTACCTACCAAAAATGAGCCAAGGAAGGACAACCAGAAAAATGATGATATATGGTCATGGGAGCCCAAACCTTATTGATGTATGTGGGAAGCGAAGGCAAGCCTGTCTGGGCAGGTCTACTGCTAACATCTTGGTGCCAGATACCTACCACAGGAAACCTTCAAAAGTGCTCGTGGAGTATTGCCTGGACAGGTCAGAGTAATTTTGGCAGCTTGCAGGGACCTACACAATATAAAGCTGGTGGTTTTAATGTTATAGCTGATCAATGTATGTTCTATTGATTAATACAAATTATTTGTGTGTTCAGAAAGAATAAGAAACCCTGAGGAAATGTCTTCTCTGTTTCAAGGTCAGCTAATAAACTAATAAAATGGCACCTCACTGTGCTCAGAACCCATAAGCTTCCATAACAGACAGCTTCCATGGTGATAATTAAATTTGTATATATATAAGGACATCAATTAAAAGAGATCTTTTAAAAGATTTTTTTTCTTTTCACCAAATACCAAAAGCCCTCAATGACAGAAAGCTTACCCTGCATTATACAGTACCTCATTCGTATTTAAACATTCCATGGGACACCATTCCAACATTTGCCATGTTTTACACTTTATTATAATACCCACCAGGTCACACTGTGTGTACACATGGTAAGCAAAGCCAGGACGGAGAGGCTGGACAGACGTTACACACAGATTGCACCTCCATTGCGTAACTGCAAGTGTCTCCTGTGTGAAAGCTCATAACTGGCTGTGAGGCATACACAAATAGGAAGAAAGATGGAAAAATGATGTGACTCACCTCTGTTCATGCGACACTGGCTTTGAGCAAAACCTGCTATTTTTACTTAGTCTAGTTGTCCCAATTATGTTCAATTACCATACAGGGGATTGATAATGAGGCAAGAGGAGGCTAGTGGTAAAAGACCAAAAATTGTTCCCTCACATCTGATTGATATGACCCTTAAAAAAAAGGGATGGGAGCTCCAGTACTTTTATTTCATTAGTTTAGACAATGTTCCTTTTCAGTCACAGGGGGAAGCCAGTGGGTTTGGTGAGTCATACTTAGCACAACACCACACTTGGAGACTAGATACGACTCCTCTCTCAGCCTCAATATCTTGACTCACAACAGTGTGAAATCGGTCTCGCTGTAAAGCAGAGAGGAAGGTGATAAAAACAAAATGGTTGTCACCCAAGTGTCTTCAGCTTGTGGGACATGCGCTCAAGCTCACTGGGCAGAACTACCCTGATTGTTTTTTAAGGACTATGTTTGATAGATGATGGGTTTTTAGTGAGACCTTGACCTCAAAAGTCCTGAGGCTAAAGTGTTCAAACTGTAGTGTTATCTTTCTGGTGCTAATGCTGCACACAGTGCAGCAGCCCTTTAAGCCCAGTGCTAATGAAAGCTAAAAGAAAGATGGAATCCTGATTTTTATTCTTCAGATTTGTTTTAAAAATAAAAAAGGGAACTCAATTCATCATATCTCGAACCCTCAAATCAGCCCATGAGACATAAACCTACATATATATGTATATAATATACACACTTTTATTGTTATTTCTTCTATATAGTTCTTGAATACAGAATCTTCTAATAGTTTTGATCAGTGGTGGTCAGTAGCAAAGATAAAAAAAAGTCAGACCAACTTATAACATTTGTAAAAAAGCTACAGCTGCAATTGCTTAAATATTGTGTAAGTTTTTTGTGCCCTATCAAATCTGATTACTGTTTATTTTCATCTGTAGGTTAGGACTCCCCCTATCACATGATGGCCCAGACTGGGAGGCTTTTGACAATAGAACTCAGAACCCTTGTTGGGATTTGAACTTTTCCTCACAGTTAATGAACTTAGGGCAGTTAGCCCATTGCTCCACTTTAGAGCTGTGAAATGACACTACATAAAATCATAGTTCTGAGTGAATGTACCTTTCTGTTCTTTCTTGGTACTTATGAAAACTTAAGAGAACTTAAATATTAGTTATGTGTTATGACTTGTATTACAAATAACATCGCAAGAAACAACTACAAGTGTAATTTGTTTAAAACGTTACATTAGTAAATGTGACTGTGGGTTTGTTTTGGAAGCTGAATTTGTTTCCGTGGCTCTTATCCTTAAAAGTGGATAAGAAGATTAAATTGGAACAAAATAGCTGTTGTCATAGGAGAAACGAGTCCAAATGACCACTGAACCAAGGCAAAAATAGGGTGAATTTACTATGCTGGTCTGGCAAGTCCCTGAGAGACACAAACAAGGAAATGCAGCTAGATCTGATGATTTGGTTCGTCATGTGTAACTATTTATCTCACCTCAGCGTATGCACAATCCATCATCCATGTTCATCCAATAAAATAACATACTACCAAATGGACCGATTACAGTTGTACGTGGCTATGGGTAGGCTACATCTAAGCCACAGCGTAGATACAACGCAGAAACATAAATTGGTCTTCAGTAGTCACTATTAACATTACTATATACTACAACTTTAACATTAGCATCATGAATTATACGCTCTAGTTAGCCAACATAGTCTAGTTCTTCATACCCCATTAGCCTAATCCATAACTTGTCTAATACAGCCTAACCGCAACATGTTTTTGCAAGTTGCATGTTGAGTTCTTTAATGCAGAGCGGTCCTTTTTCTAGGCTGACATAGCAGGCAACACATCATATAACTATTGATGTAGGTTAGAGATGGGCCGAGCAGAGTTTTGGGGGCCGTTACTTTTCAGTGATTGTCTTTCGGCTCAAATGCTGAGTACAACACTGGCTATAATGCAAGCTCCATAGTTCCATCTACCGGTTGAACAAGGAACTTCCGTGTCCTGTGACCATGGAGCCTCGCACAGAACTTCTGTAATCCTTGCGAATACGATCTGATTGGCTCTCAGGATTAGCTAAATTAGAGACATGTTGGTCTCAATATGAGCCACTGCTGTCCAGCAAGGTACTCAAATCTGTTGATCCATCTAAAATGTATCAATGATTATGATACAGTTTACAGTATACATATGGCAGGGTTTGATTGCTCAAACTAAGTCATGGTCACGTGTAACTGAAACACAGAAAATGTGAAATGGATTAAAAATAAATTAAAAAATAATGGGAAAACATAAGTAAATGTGACGGAATAAAAGTATGTTCGTAACCCCGCAAACACCCCCCACCCCCCAATTGCATTCATTGTTCGAACTGCCACCAAAGCAACATCACCATGCAGCCAATGCTCCTGGAGGGAAGTGCCACATACCCTGTTCCAACACACCAGCCTGCAGACGCCAGTGATGGCCAGCATTACAAAAAAACAGGTAGTGGGGTAGTCTACCCACCCTAGAGAGAGCCAGGCGAATTGTGCTTTCTCTGGGCCTCAGCTGCCAATGGCTAGTAGCATGACCAGGATTCAAACCAGCGATACTCTGACCCTGGTGATAGTGTCTTAGTATACTGGACCACTGGGGGCATGCTAGTTTGAATATCAGAATCAAGACTATACAAGAGAAATCTACAAAAGCAAAAACAAAAAGTGATGTCATTATTAATCCCATCAAAACCTTTTTGCATTTGATTTACCTTTTAGATTAGGTACACACAAGCCAGATTAACAAAACAAAAGCAGGATCTAGTTAACTCCATTGTTAGTGAGCAGAATTATGTTTTGTACTTTCAGATTGTATTCAAAAAAATTCAACTGATGTTAAGCGAAAGTCAATTGCTGTGCCATTTGAATTTAAAAGACAGGAACGGAGCATTAATTCCAGCAGAGAGTCAGCCAGGCACATTGGGAATGTGGGTTCTCTTAAGGAAAATAGGATTAACCAGAAGCGAGACACATGCTGTGAAGATACAGCTGCTAATATGGGCCAAATAAGCTTATCAAACAAGCAGCAGTTCAGAGAGCATTTTTTTTTTACTAAAGCTTGAAGTGTAGAAATGGAAGCTGTGTTAATATCTCTAAATTTGATTTTGTCTTTCACCCTCAGCAATCTAAAGTGGATTCATAAAATATTCAGACTCCTTACTTACTACATGTTGCTCACTTGTGTTGTGGATTTGATTTTGAATATGATATAATTGCTGTTTCTACCCAGCAGTCTACACTTAATACCTCACCATGACAAAAACATTTTTTCAATAAGAGTTTCAATAACTGATAAATTATAAATCAAACACCGAAGTGTTTAGACGCTTAATTTAATGTTTTACAGATGCCCCATTTGGTGGGAATTGCACTGGCAAGTATTCTTGGATAAATCTCTGCAAGCTCTGGGCAGTTTATCCCATTCTTCATGGCAGATTCTCTCAAATTTCTTCAGAGTGGATGGCAAGCATCTGACTCTTCACAGATGTTTGTGGGCTTCCAGTCGTTGTCATGTTGAAAGGTGAACTATTGCCCCAGTCTGAGTTTGTGTGCATTCTGGACAAGGCTTTCTTCGATGTTCCTGTTTTTGGCTGAAATTCTGCATCCAATTCCTAGCATTCGCCATGTCCCTGTCATTGAGAAGCACCCCCCATGATGCTACCATCACCATGTTTTCTGTAGGTATGGGATTAGCTAGGTTTTGTCAGGTACAGTGTTTTCTGTTCTGTCAAAAGTTATTATTAAGTTAATATGCCTTTTCTTAACAGTAAGTTTTCATCTTGTCACTCCTCCATAAAGGTCTGCTGTCATTTCAGTCCTTTCCAGTCTTTTGTGACCGTTGAGTTCCTTCTAATCCTCCTGACTAATGCCCAATTTGACAGGACATACCATCGTAAAGTACCATCGTGCCAAGATTCTTTAAATTTTAAAATATTTTGTGACCGTTGAGTTCCTTCTAATCCTCCTGACTAATGCCCAATTTGACAGGACATACCATCGTAAAGTACCATCGTGCCAAGATTCTTTAAATTTTAAAATATTTAAGACCACTTTGATTCTGGGAACAATACCTCAAAGACAGCTTCTTAGACTTCATGGCTTGATTTTTGTCTTAGCAATGTAGCATAAATTCCAGGCCCTTTTAGGCTCAGGTGTATGCCTTTGCAAACTATGTCCAATCAATTCATATTGCAACAGGTGGACTCTAGACACACTTCAAGGACAATAAAAGCAATTTGTCAAGCAAACAGCATTGTTTTTCTTCATCATAATGAGTAATTAAAGCAACTTAATGCCAGAATTGGTATTTTTGCTCATCTGCTCACTCTGCATTTGGGAAGTGGAATTCATACTTCCACCTCTCAAGAAGGACATGCTCTTGCTTTTGGACAAGCTGAGAGATATAGATGCTGTCACTGGAAGTAAAAGAAGAATGTGGACTGATGCGGTGGGGTAATATTACCGGATTTTACATGAATATGATGGTTACACAAATGGTTACCCAAATTATGCTACTCTATTTATTAATAGCAAATTATGTTTATTTCGCAAACATTTAGTTGTGACATTTAGATTAAATGAGAATTTCAAGTCCTGTAAGTTGAACCAATCTTGCAACAATTGGCCACAGTATTTGTAATAAGTGTATTTGTGGATGAGTATGTATTTGTGGATGAGTATGCATTGTATACTAAATGTATTATATATATGTATATAATATCTTGAGCCATATAGAGTTGGACAATGTATTAAAAGTTCAAAACCTTTTTTCTTTTAATGTGGCAAATGATTCAGTACTCTTATTTTTTTTTTATATAAAACGATTGACACCATTTATTTTGCTCACATTTGAATATTTCCAAATTGAAGAAAAATAGTTAAAATATAGACCGTTTTTTTCTCAGTTTAATCAGCTTTAGCACAAATTTTAAAATAAAAACAATCGTAATTGAAACAATGTTAAAAAAATTTTTAGAAACATAAAAAATCATCAGCAGCACATTCAATTCATGTTATAAATGCATTTATTGTTGCTTTCCAAATGCTTTACAAATATTATAGGATGACAGTAATATTACATAAACTACAGTGATTTCTGTAATGCAACCAACTAGCACTATTCTCTTACATTTTAGAACAACCTGATTAGTCTGGTAAATTTACAATAATATTTATAATAATAATAATAATGCTTTGTTTTAGCCAGTGCTGTGTTTCCTTAGTAAGAGGCTGGACAGAAATGACTTACCAAATAATGCATTAGTGTGGGACAACGTTAGCATACACTGTACATACACTGTTTTTTGAGGAGTTCCTCTCACCCTGATGCTCATACCCAGTTGAGTCCAGTTGAGGGGATCTTTCCAGCATGGATAAAAAAAAAAAATGATTGCGTCACTAGACATGCATAACTGAAAGATGCAAAATCTGAAACATGAAGGGAATGGTCATATGTAGGAGGTATATCAGAAGACATTTTCGTAAAGTTTTTCTACTTTCTTTTTTTTTTTTTTAGTTTGCTTATGTTTTATGATACAATCAGTGGTGGCTCAATGGTTTGAATGGGGAGTTATTGTTCTCAGGATTTTGGGTTTGATATCCAAGTCCACTAAGCTGCTACTGTTGGGTTCTTGAGCAAGGCCTTTAACCAGTATATTTGTGCAGCTTCTGATTGGGTAGTACCATTATTGTAACCAGCTGGAACAAATTTGCCTTGATTACATAGTAGGAAATGGCCTGAGCGATGAGGTAAAATAAACACTTAAAGGTTAACTTGTTCTGTAGCATTTTGACAGTCCTGGTTTAAGCAATGATAAAGAGACATTTCTGTGACATGGATTGCACTCAATGTTGGTGCAAAGGTGAAAAGGCTTGACCAATAATCTATTCGAATGGGAGTGTGATCAGTTGTAGTGTGCGGTTTGGGTGTAGCGTTTGACTGCAGGAAAAGGGCGGCGGTCCACCGGGGTTTCCTAAATCGAGGACAGCAGCTGCTGCTTCTTTGAGAGGTCGCGTGGCTGCGAAATTCAGCACAGAGGCGGGAACATCACAGACATCAGACAGCCCCTAAACTCCATAAACTTCAGCTGGCCTAGATCAGTGGCAGTTATACTTTGTTTAAAATGTCTCTGTACAGGATTTCATGCAGCATCCAATTGTTGTGTGCTTTTAGAAGAGAGATATGATGCATTACATTATACCCTAAATGTAGCACTATACTACAATATATTTATAGAAAAATGAAGAAAATGAAAAATTTAATTGACTAATGTACAGTACTGTAATCTCTGTGCTGAATATATAATTAGTATTACTCCTGATAATACAGTTGTTTGTTATTGTATTTTACTTTTTATGTATTAAACATTAGATGTCATGCTAACCTAGTTTAAATAGATTTAGGTGTGTAGGCTAGGGATGTACTTATCCACTTATTTTGCTGAGATGGTGCTCTGAACACCATGGTTAAAACAAAAACTGGATTAGATCGGGACATCCATAATGTAGGCTGTTGTCTACATATGTTTCCTCTACCCCCTCCCACTTGTCAGACCATCTGCACCCTTGAAGTCAAGAATCATTTGGGAACTTTGATGCTGTATCTAAAAAACTAAAACTAAAAATGGCTTCCTTATTTGAAAGCAAGAGGGAATAATGGAATATTTAATCTGATAAGTAGGTGATTAAGTAGACTCCTCAAATCAATGTATAATTTATGAGCACTTTTTTAAACAATCTTACTTTCAAATAATCTTTACAAAATCGTTATATTGCAAATTCTGCAATACTTCAGCTTACACACTGGCAACTCCTACATCTATTTTGTTTGCCCATGGGTAAGCATGAGGGAGCAATGCCATCTCGGTTTGAACACTGTGCCTTTCTTAGTTTCTAATTTCCATTTTGAACTGCCATATTTTGTCTCGATAGGCCTATATCCTTCTACTCATATGAATCATATGAATGACCAAGCAAGGCAATCTATTTACCACTTTAGGTGGTAAGACTTTATTTTAAAGAACATTAAGGTCTTACTTTTATCGTTCAAAAAAGCCTGATTTAGACATTTTTAAATTATTTGTTTACTATGCATAAGTTTAGTGATATATTATTATCATATAATTAGGTATGTTATGCTCTGTTATGTGGCAATCATTAATAATTGCATTTTTAGTTTGTAATAATTCACATTAAACACTTTATTTAGTGCACTCCAGGTGCTAAAAAGTGACGTGTATAACCTATAGCACCTGAAATGCCCATTACACAACATGTAAAATGGGCATATTTTAGTTTAACCTTTTATGACACCCAAACACTGATAAGCTGAACTCTTGTATCTCGTGTAATTAGTGAGCATAACCTCACTTTAGGAAAGGGAACATGAATCTAAAACCTACATGAATCATAGTTCTGCTAGTTACACAATAATGGCATGTACATTTAGGCAATAATTCATGCATTCAGTCATTTGCATAAAATATCTGATATGGGTCTCTCAAAAGTGATATCTCCACATAAACCATTCACTGTGACATGTAGAAAATACTTTAGGTAACAGCTTTAACTTTGGTACAAATAAATGCCACTGCTGGGTTGAAAAGTTCTCTAATCAACAAATCTAATCAAATCATATTTATGAAAAACAAGGTGAGTAAAACAAACTAGATGCATAGTCCCTCATGGTAGTAAATGCACAATATTTATAGACAATATACACATTAACTTATGCTACACATTCATTTTTGCACATTAATCTAGTCTACCATCTTCTTTGCAACACAAAGTTTAATACAAAAATGGGAAATAATCTCAGTGTACAGTGTACAGAAGTGCTCAGATTTAACTATTCCCTGCCTCATCACACCTGATCCCACTCATCAGCTAATTATCAAGCCCTTTCCTGAGCTGGATCAGGTATGTTCGAGCAGGCAATAGTTGAGTTTCTGTAAGACAGTGGGTGCCCAGGAGCAGGATAAAAAATCCACTGAGAGTAGTAGCTTGATGTAACATTTAAATTTTATAGCTTAATTAAACAGGTTCAAATTGAACAAAATTTTGGTCATTGTCCCACATTCCCATACAAAGATTAAAATATCATGCATGCAGACAGCAGCTACAACTTAGTTCAACTGTTTAATGATTTTCAAACTGGACTATTTGTATTTTTGCTTAATTGTTTGCTTCTGTCACCTCTGTTGTAGGTACAAATAAGAATCCAGCACCTACAAATTAGGTGGTCATAAGGAAGAGGAGTTCACCTGTGTACAGAGGGGCAAAGACATATTTAAAAAAATCTTTCTAATTTTGCCAGACTGATATGGCCAATTTTTCTAGTTTTGAATGAAATTGTTTTGCAGCATTCTGTTTACAATTTCATTTGTATTTCAGATATGTATGCTGCTCATTTTGTCATGGATGACTGACTATGCAATATAGTGGTAGTGAATTAATTTGGATTGAGCTATATTACAGCACAAAGATAAAACCACCATAGGTTATAATCATCAGTTTATTGGCCTAAAGTCTGAAACTTCAACAACCTCGTAGATTGATTAATTCATCTTTTTGTATTGACCAGTTTTTTTTTTACTTTTTAATGCTAAAAACATTTTAAATGTGAAATAGTAAACTTATAACTAGTGCTAAGTAGACTTAAAAAAATACAGTCATGCTTGACATTTTCTAAAAATCAAACTTTTAGAAAATACTGGATCTGCAAAACAAGACCTAGACATTTTTTATTTGTCTTTAACTTACTAAATTCCAAAATTCTCAATACATATGTTATCATCAAGAACAGCACAAAAAAGAAAAGTAGAAGTGATGGAATATAAAGCTTGTAGATGGTAAGACAAGACTCTCCTGCGTCATTTTAGATCCTGTTGTTGCATGGAAAATGAGATACAGAGGGCAGCCACAGCGGATGTGATATTCAATATCAAAAGGTTAATGAATGGCTGATTTCAGCTGCATTATTTATTGGCCAATATATGGCCTTAGCATTAGGTTTCATTGTTATGCAGTCATCCCGAGTTACCAAACCTGTAGTAAGATTTAGTCAAGGTGTTTTTTACACCTCACATTAAATCTGTCATCTGTTACATTTGACATATAAGTGATATTAAATGTAATGTTGAGAAAGCAATTAAAGTGGTATCCCTTATTGTATTATTCCTTCAAGTAGCCAAGTAATTTTTACATTAGGAAAAACATTGTGGTTCTTTTTATATGCAAAACATTTAAATGAAGCCAATGCATCTAAGCCATGTGTAACAAATTGCGACTAGGCATGTTTAACAACAGCAGGCTATTTTTCGTTTCCATCATCCATAAAAGTGTAGTACAGGAAGATGTGATGAAGTGGTGTTACCCATCGGGGGCTGGAAAACCACAAGAACAATGCTGACAGTGACAGGAGACAACAAGATGTAGTACATGCTGTAAGCTATAAGTCATTATGGTCTCATGCTTCATTAAAATGTGATCACAAAAAGGCTTGACACTGCTTGTCCACTTAATTGTTTCTGCTAGTGTTTACAGGGGGGCTACGCTAGTTGTTGTTCATGTGTGATTCTGAAATGGCTCCATACTTTCTATGCAGGGCACCTTTGGAAACCATCGCTGAAATCAGTTACCTCCTGTAACCACAAATGAGTTTCCTTAACGTCTGTACTGGAATTTTGGACCACTCTACTTTAGTCAACTGCTGGTTTGAGATCTCTTCACAGGTGTTGTATAGCATTTAGATCTTCAGAATTCACAATTCACACATTTCTATTTCTTAATGACTCAACACATTGCTTCATCATATTACTCTGACTAGTTGAAGTCTGGCTAATATGCAAACACGCACACATATTATAATGGTACTAAACTGTATGGACACATTACATTTATTACTGTGGTAATGTACAGTGCACTTGATGACAATGCTCTTTCCACAATACTTCACATCACCTTATTGACATGGTCTTTGTGCAATACCTTTTTTACTATCATAGTTTAAATTATATCTCTAGTATAATTATGTGTATGGTCTTTAACTTGTAACTTGTATTATTGTATAATTGTTTTAATAGTTAATAGTTAACAATGTGTTAGTGGAGGACTAGCAAAATAAGAATTTCAATGATCACGGTAACCTCTGTTTAAAATGCAATAATAAAATTCTTGAATAATGCCATGTTCAGGTCAAGGCATCCAGTGTCAGGAACATCAAAACAACCTTTTGTTTTCTGTAAGTGGTACCATGTAGTGTAATGTGCTTTGCAGGTAGTTATCTGCTTTGTCTTGATCTTCTCTCTACCAGTCAGTGAATAGAAAATGTGGACAGCAAATGTTTTTAGCAATGCAGCTAATTTTCCATAATATATCAAATATAATTTCCTTCATTGAGCTCGTATTTCTACAAAGCTTGTTGCAGGAGCATAGAGTTATACTGTAATTGCCAGTAAAATAAAGTGTCTTTTACGGAGCATGCATTTTGTTATTTACTGCACATATCTAATTCAAAATATGCTATTCTAAAAGCAGTTTAAGTGTCTAAATATCCTAAAAGCCTATTTTATAATATTGTGTTTGTTTTGTGAGACTAACTGCATTTGATAATGTTGACCCTGTAGTTTATAAAATTAAAGGCCTAGAAATGCAACATATTTAAAATGCTGGTACTGTGCTAAAATAGAGACCTATCTGAGAGCGGTCTTGACATGGTTTTACTATTCCAATAAACACAGCTGGTTGACTGTTGACTCTCAGCTTGCAAATCCTTGCATCCGTAACTAAACACAATAGTGTGAGAGAACAAAGTGTGGAAAATTAGTGAATTGAGCTCTTCTACATTTGCAGGTGGTGCTGTAGACCACGCTGTGTCTATCACTCATAAAAAAAATAATAAATAAATTAAAAAACAGCTTTCCATCTTTTTTGTGGAGAAGCCTAAGAAAGGTAAGATTGCAGGATCTCCCCACAAAGTCCAGAACAGATCATTGGACCAATTGATGGTTAATGAAAGACCAGAACAGAAGAATAAACATAAGGACAAACAGATTAAATTAATGAATGGACAAACAGTGTACATTGTGTAGTGGCAGATAGAATGGCAGATTAGCTATCTTGTTAGCTTTTCATTATGCCAGTTATGTTAGCTTCTTTGACGAAGGTAAAACTGTGGAGAATCCATAGTTCTGTCAAAGCTGTGTGGGCAGGCAACATATATGCTATATGACATTGATATTAACTTGCCATAAAAACGTCCTTACATATTGTCAGTCACCCAAAACTCGTGAATCTGGAAGGTTCTTTACATTGTGTCCAATTTTCATTATGATTGGAACAATCAAAATGCTCCCAAAATTACTTTTACATTGACTTTATTTGCAGTTTTATGGGTAACAGACTATGTATGGAATAATAATAATAATAATAATAATAATAATAATAATAATAATAATGTGGCATTAAATGGTCTTGACATCAATATCATGCCATTATAGCATCTATTATGACAATTACAGTAATGCTAATAACATAATTCATGATTATGTCTGCTATAATATATGGTGTGTTTATGTCAGAGTCCAAGTGCCTTGCACTGAATGCTGAGGGTCTAGATAAGCAGTTTCCAAGAAAATGACTGTCCAGTTTACTGCATCAAGAGGGAAGACAAGAAAGTATGGATTTGGTTTCCCTGGTGCTTTAAACCTAAACAGTTTTGTTGCCAGTGCCAAAAGTGTTGTGAAGTTTGGTGTTAATTATGTCACTAATAGCTCAAATGAAGGAAGCAATGTTGAATCACAATATGAACATGATTAAAAGTTATACTTTGATGAAAAGAAATACCTTTAGTCATGTTTTTATTTATTTCTCAACATCAAAACAAACAGGAAATGTCAATAGTGCAGAACTGGAAATACTACTGAACGTAAATTTAATGTATATGTAATTAACTGCATATCTACACAATTAAAGAAGTAATTGCGTATATGTGTAACAGCATAGCAACAAAACTAATAACTGTCAGCTTCTAAGGGGTAATATTAACTTTCATGTTTGCTGATACACTAATTTGTGTATGAATGTCTTCACAAGCATTGTGAAAGAAGCTGGGTATGGCCTATGTTAAGTAATAACATCTCTGTGCCAAAGGCAGATACAAAGTGGGTATTCTCGCTACAACAACGTGTACAGTAGGGCCCTCCAGTTTTATTTAACATTCACTTTTTTGTGTGTATGTTTTTTTTTCCCTTCAAGGAGCTATGCATAATCAACTGCAATTATACAAACAATAGCAAAATGGCACTGAATTTATTGTAATTAATTTGTATTGATTATGAGAATATAACTAGTGTGATACTGTTCATACAAAAATGAGAAAATGCACATCCATGCATCTGTAGTTTCATTTAGCAGTTTCTCAAGTTGGCTCATAGCTTTGGTGCGCACCATATGAAATGAGTAAAACACACTCATGATGAATTAGCGTATGTTTGCAGCCACAAAACATAAAATACCCTATGGAATGGCGCACAGTAATATTTGTTATATTTCATATTTTAATTGGTACATTGGTTCAATTATTCAAATATAGTACAAACAACTAGTTAGGCTTTAACACAACTTTTTAAGCCTGCTTTTGTGTTTATATTACAAGGATTGCTTTAAATTTCTGGTAGTGCGGGTATGTTTTTACAGCATTTCATCATAAAAGGACGCATCATTGTCATTTGGTCAAGCGATATGTCTGACTTTGCACACATAGCAATAGCATTATTCACAAGCCTGTGTCTTGCGTCCAACAATTCTGGTGCTTAGTCTGTTGTTATTTGGAAAAACAGACTCATTGAGGTTAATTTCATGTCATGCTCTCGAGGTGTGTTTGGGAGTTAACGACCATTGCAAGTCTTTTTGTGTCTTGTTTGTAGTATATCGGCAAAAATCACAGAAAAGCTGTTGCCCATCTTTGGGGTACTGTTAAGAATTTAGATGTTTTGGTGCACCTGTTCTCTGCATGGCAGAAATCATAGGGCACTACAGTAGCTGTCAGATGCAAAACCTGAATCACTATCCTGAACAGTGAGTACCCATAGCCTGTCAATCTCTGCTGTGCTAGATAGTAGGGTTAATTAAATAACGCTATCGCAGCCTAGCCAAACCGTCTTTTAAATATGAATACTGCCTGTCTGTTTATCTGACCCTGACAACTCATTTCATTTTGGTAACCTGTGTACAATCCCACGCACATTCCAGTGCACAATCCCCCTGTTTCTTTATGTCAAACACACAAAAAGAGCCTCTGATAGATCCCGCTAGTAAACTGACCCTCATTTGAGGGTTGCCAGGTTCTACATGTTGTATAGCAGCCTATCTGACCTGCCCAAATGCATTCTGAAGAAAAAAGACTATTTCTTGGAGCTGAGTAATCTGGGAGGAAGGCCTGTGCTTGTTATTTTGTGTGTGTCACTGCTGGTCACTTCATATTCGCCCTTTGTACACACACATTATGCAGGTGTCACCAGGGATAGGGCAGGGAAATTGAATAAGCTGAGCACGGCTGACAAGAGTTGGACCGAGCAGAACTGATGCCTCCATCAAAACGCTCCCTGAGACAGTGTGCTAGTCCTCTTTCTAAGAGGTGACACAAAAGGCCATCGCATGGAATGATGGACAGTTCCAAGGATCTTCGAGCCTTTATATTCTTCTACAATAACATATATTGCAGTAACTATGACAACTGATGCATGGTTTCTAAGGTTGCTAAAGAGTTTCAAAGATATGTTAATTAATCAATGTGCCTAAATGAGACACTGATGTGTTTTTCAGCAGACGCATCCTGGCTAGCCTAAATTGGTTGTTTTTGAAAATCTTCCCTTTGTGCTTTGTGGTTAAGCATGAGCTCCTAAGCTGGTGTGTTTTTTTTTTCTCACATTGTAACATAGTGAAAATGGTAACTACATACTGTATAGTTCTAAAATAATATTCATCATTTACGTAAGGGTGTAGTTTAGAACAGCAGATTAACTTGCTACTTGAGGAAAATCTGACTGAGCTTATATCACAGCCCCAGTGACCCCTTTTTCTTTAAATCCATCATTATGATCTTGACCCTCTTCCAACTGCATACCCTCTGGCTAGCTTTTAATCCTCTCTTCCCCTCAGCATCCTTGCATGAGCCTCAGAAGCCACAGCAAAGAACTTAAACTCTGTCATCTTCTAGGATGCAATTATTTACTGCGATCAGTAGAGATGAGTCTTGTCGCTGTGTAGCGCTTCCATCGTCTCATTTGACTTGTCCAGGTCAAGCAGCCAGAAGCTGGAAAAAAAGCTTACAAAAAGATAAATCAGAAGGACTGGCGCTGTGCTCTGCATGTACTGCATGCTCTGCATTATTCAGACTTGAGGAACACAGTTTTTGTAAGTCAAAGGTACCTTTTACCAGAACTATAAAAGACTTGTGTAATTCTATATTAATTATTGCTCACTCTCAGCCTAAATGCATAATTTTCCATCAAAGGCACATCTTTTAGTTACTGTGCATACTGTCTTGTTTTATGGAAAAAAGACAAACTTTTATATTTGTGACACATATTATATTTGATTTGCAATTACATTTAAATAATATAGAAAAACAGAGTTTTAAAGGTTAACGAGGCACTTGAACATCTGAATGTTCCATTTTGGAAAGTACCAGTGTCTGTGCTGCTAAATACACAGATCAACCCCTCACATGAAGTGAAATGAATAGGATTGATTGTCTCACTACAATGGCACTTGTCGAGGGGTGGGATATATTAGGCCAAGGTCTGTTCTTGAAGTTGATGTGTTGAAAGCAGGGAGAATAGGCAAGCATAAGAATCTGAGCCACTTTCACAAGAGCTAAATTCTGATCGCTAGACGACTGGGGCAGAACATCTCCAAAACCTCAGGCAGGTCTTGTGGGGAGTTTCCTCGTATGCAATGGTTGGCATCTACCAAAATTGCTAGGACAACTAGTGAACCATAGGTGCCCAAAGCATACAGGACTTGAAGAATCTGCTGCTATCATCTTGGTGCCAGGTACGCCTTCAGAGATTTTGTGCTGTTCATGCTTCAATGGTTTGGAGCTGTTTTGGCCACAGAAGGAGGACCTACACAACATTAGGCAGGTGGTTTTAATGTTACGGCTGGTCAGTGTACTGTTAACACATTAATTTACAAATGTTATGCGTTACCCTATAGAGTTACCATTGAGGATAATATCATGGATGCTATTTTGAATATGTAACAAACGTATCAGTTTCATATTAGACTCATTCTTAGAAATAGACATTTTAAAAGGTGACTGGATGGTATTGATATTATTAGACACTGTTACTTACTGAGCATGTTGTGTTATTTGTTCCATGCCATCGGTATAAGAACTTATAGGTTATAGAGAACCATCTGTTTTGTGCATTAATAACAGATCTAATATTCATATGTGCAAATGTTCAAAGTCAGATACTCCAGGCAACAAAATATCTTCCTACTCACTGTGATATATTCAATTGTCAATGGCAACATTTCCAAGGAAAATAAGCACTTTTCACTCTTATTGTTTTTAGGTATGCCCCAGGCAAGTTCTACCAACAAATATGAAAACTTTTACAGTTCTTTTCTTTTTGTTCATTTTAACATACTTCTTTAACATACTTCTATTATCCATAGAGTTCTGTATGCAGGCTACAACAGCATTGTCCTCTGCACTCCCACCTAGGAGATGACCAGCCACTTTTGTTCTACTTCTACATGACAGAAACACAACTAGGTTATGGCAGTGTATGGCAAATGACCATAAAGACTGCTGGTGATGTATTGTACTGATGTATGTAGTCAGCCATGTAATTAGAATTTGCTGATCATTTGTTTGAGGAGACCACTGGTGATTCACTCATGCTCCAAGTAATCCATACAGAGTACCAGAGTAATTAGCGAAGTCAGTGAGTCCTTGCTTTTTCCACCTGCTTCAGCCTTGTGAAAGCTGTGTTTTTCCCTCATGGACCTGCTGTCTTCTGTGTGCCTTCCCAGGACAAAGATGTGGAAAACTGTTTTTTTTTTCCACTGGCTGTGCAGTCAGTTGTGCATCAATTCTCTTAATTCTCTCAGCTGTTGCACCAAAGACATGTGGTCATGAATGGGATTTGATTCTGTTGTGGATTTTCCACACAAGTCTTCACCAGCGCATTAATTCACTCAGCATGGTGAAACCACAAGACATAACACAAGCCATTGTGTCATGCTGCTGCTATGAAAACTCACATGTGGCTATATACAATGTCTTGCCTTCAAAGTATTTAATAGGTTCAGCCAAGATGAAAGGGTTTTAGATGATATTCTTTTCTTCATAATATATTTTTTAGTTTATTTATTCACTTTTAGTGATATTAAATAAAAAATAAATAAAAACTAACCCCATTATTCCCAAAAACAAATCAATGCGGGAATGTAGTCAGCCAGATAAATTTTTTGGCCCAAAAAATTGGCCCAACCATTTAGTATGGATTGAAAATAAAATGGGATGGGGAGTATCTACACTGGGGCTTCGTCCCTCACCTTCTATAAGTTAGCAGTTGTCCAGTGACTCTAGTTTCTCCCACTGGCTAAGAAGACATGGTTGGTGACTTGGCAATACTAGATTTTTCCCGAGGTGTGAGAGTGTGAGTGAATGGGAGTGTCATCAGACCTGAAAGAAACATAAAACATGATTGACTTTTGAAATTTTATCATGTTTGTTTTAATGTATAGCTAATATTGCCACCTGTGTAATGGATGTCCATCTACTCAGTCCTTACACATTTATGTTGAGTTTAAGAATCCATGACTGGAGATAATTGAACCCTTAGGAACATGGCTTTACCCATAAGAACATGAAATAACACAGCATATATATTAACATTTGGTGGAATTTTATTAGGTATGCTTTTAATTGTGTTTATTTTAACTGTGTTATGCATGCTAGCTTTAATGACCATTAAATTAGCCAACCTTTTTAGTCATCTTGCTAGAGATTATCTGTTCTGACGTGTCTTGTTGACATGTCAAGTTGTGGATCGGCAACTCTGCCATCATCACTGGTTTCTTTTGACAAATACATTACAAAGTCAACATTAATCTAAACTCTACACCCATTTGTCTTCCAAAACATGACACATTTTCAAGTGAAATAGGACATGCAGGCGGAAATTACTGTGGGCGAGACACAAGTTTATTCATCAGGATCATAAAATGTAGGCGTTTCAAAACAGGCTAAGGTCGGAGCCGGCCGCCAGTCTACAGTCAACCATGCAAACTACTAGCCTTCTGCACCACTGAGACTACAGAAGGAGGAGGGAGAGTAAGAAGAGAGGGAGTTTGTACCAGGAGACTGTATTTATTTGAGCCTGTTAGAACGGAAGTAAAGACCAGTGTTTTACGCTCAGTAATAAGTAAGGGTGGTGAAGGAGGAGAGAAAACATGCTATGAAATTACTGGGTAATTTTTCTTTGCTCTTGACACATGATGATGAAACCAAACACAGGATTTTTTTATGCAGGTACAAATCACTACATAACTAAACTCACTAAACATTTTGTCTTTTAAATGAAAAACCCAGTGGAATATGCTATATATGAATATGTACGCAAGGTAAAAAAGGTCCACTTGATTTCATGCAAAATTTTTACTAGAAAATGGCCCTTTACATCACTACTTCTAGAGTGCATGGTTAATTTAAATAAGACTTTACTTTCTTGTAAGGTGGTGTAGATGCTGGTGCCTCCAACAATAGTGGCCAATGTAAACATACAACTACTGTGAGTACACATCAGACTAACAGAGACAATTACATACACATTTGTACATCAGAGAAGCTAAATATGGGTTTCCCACTTGGCTACTAGAAGTACTAGTCCTGGATGAAGAACATATTTCAAACATATTTTTGGGTCTGCATTCTAGTTCTACATTTACTCTTAACTTTATGGTTCTTCACCTTCACATTATGGTTGTTCTAAAAGCAAGTGTCAGAAGTGTTAAAAGTTTAAATGCTCCCCTATACTAATTTAAGCTGTCTACACCTGTCATGAGAGGCAGGCATGATGTGTGTCTATTTTTAATGTGTTTTACTGCATAGCACTGAGGTAGGATGCAAGGGTGAATTCCTTTTAATAGTGTCCAACACAGAAGTCACAGAGCTGATAAGAGTAGACATTTCCATGACAGAAGGACAGAAGAACTACCTGAGAAAGGCAGAGCTTTGTTACAGAAGCCCAACCACACCCCTAACATGCAACGTGCAAAACAAAGAACAGCTAGCGGACCAGGACACAGACGGGAGAGGAAACAGGGACACAGACAGGAGGTGAAACAGAAGACAGAACATGAAACCAGACAGGTGACTCAACAAGAGGCCTGACAAAAGACGAAAAAGGAGACTGGACTGGGAGCCTGATAGGAGATAGGACAGGAGGCCGGACACAAGACAGGGCAGGAGACATGATGGGAGACTGAACTGAAGATTGGACACCGGACTGGACAGAAGACATGACATGACAGGTACAGGTACAAAAACAGACAAAGGCATAGGCCCAGGACTGGCAAGTCTGAGTTACTGTCTGAGAAGCCGACCTGGCCACAGTTCTGGATGCTGACTCGGGCTGCAGCAGGAGCGGACAACCTGGGGGCATGAACCAGGAGAGTACAATCTGGCGGCCAGCGCAGGAAAGGACGCTGGCATGGAAGCGGAGGCAGTGGGTGCCACTGGCACGGGAGTTGCAGCAGATGCCACCACTGGAGCAGGCGACCTGGGAGCTGGCACTGAAGCGGTGGGTGCCATGGGTAACAAATTGTGCATTTGAGCCAGTTTGTATAAGAATAGTTTTGTTTTGGAGCACAGTTAGGCTACTGGAGCAAACCACTGGCGACATCTGAATAGTCTATTTTTCTGAGCTTTCAGCAGTCTGTAAAAGGATATCTCCAAATTCTTGCTGAATCTGTTTGTATAGTCTTTTTGATGGTTTTTGTGTTTTAGTGGCATTCACAGTGAACGCCATAGTGATCGATTGTAATAATTGAGGGAAATAAAAAAAGGAAAATTAACCTTTTGATAACTTCTTACCTCACAAATACACAAAATTTATTTTAAAAAAGCAAAACAAAACAAAAGCAAACAAAAAAATGTATCAAGGCAACAAGTAACAATGACTCAATATATTTTTAGACACCACATTTGTCTTTACAGGTGCACAGAAGGAACATAGAAACACCCCCTTTTCACCCCAAACAAACCTTTAAATAATTAAATCTCAACTAAGAAAGATTGCCCACAAAGGGACCAAGGTCCTGGTTAGAATATTTCAGCCATATGGATATTACAAATAAATTTTGAGAAAGGGAATGTAGGGGAAAACAAACTTTAAGTAGGGATTGGACTTAAACAACATCTCTGTAACATTCTCTGTAACACTTTACCTGGTTAACATTTTTGTGGAGGTGAAGCTGAGTTATTGGGTTGGAATCAAGGAGGTTTTGGTCTAGGGGCCATATGTAACACTTTGTATCCTAATGTCTTCAATCAGTATACCTGATGTTCGTATTTTGGTTTTGGAGTTTGAGACAGTGTATTTGGGAGATCCTTCCACCCTTCTGCCCACCCCTATTTGTATTTATACCATAGTCCTAACCCCATTTCTAACCCTGACTTTAACATTGAAGTAACCCTAGCCTACACCCTAAACTAACCCTTACTTAACCCTTACCTTGATGACAGGACATGGTGCTGTAGCATGTGCATGAGTGCTGGGAGGTGGTTGTAGTGGTATGTGGGCCAGTTTTGGAGGTTTTGCTGGACAAGGCTCATTGCATGGATCTGGGCACACTAACCTTAATTGGGATGGGATAGTAGGATTTTTGGGGGATTTCTTACTCCACTGGATTTAGTACTTACCTTAAAGAACAGGTTTTCTGTTTGGGGACTTATGAGCTAAATGAGTAGGATGTTAACAAGAACAAACACAGCAAACAGGTTTAGCTAAATCAGAACTAGATAAAATTGAATGAAGGTTGTTTTAAATCACTTTAGGCAGTGAACAGTGGAGAACAGCTGGACATTTTAAAAGTATAAGTAGATCAGTGGAAAAGCTAACCCAATCAATTAAAGCCTCTTGTTTAAACAACTCCACCAGCAAAAAAATAAGTTCAAATTGACACATAAACTTGGTTTTGGCCAACAATGTGTATCTATAAAGAACATTATAAAAGTGTAATTGAGGTGCAGAACGGAATATCCTGTTCGAAATAGGAATAAATAGGAGTAAGATGGGCTGAAATAGGTTCAAAAACATATTAAAAGACAAGTTCTTTGAGAAAACCAAGCAGTTATACGAAGAGAGAATTTTGTTCAGCAGAACCCACAGAGGGGTAATGATGAGTCAATTTTAACGTAGTACTTAGCTCAGTGCAACCACAGGCCTTATCAATGTCTCTGACGGCAAATAGAAAGAGTCTG
Organism: Salminus brasiliensis; assembly: GCF_030463535.1. Taxonomy (NCBI): domain Eukaryota; kingdom Metazoa; phylum Chordata; class Actinopteri; order Characiformes; family Bryconidae; genus Salminus; species Salminus brasiliensis. The sequence goes on along the minus strand of NC_132888.1, from coordinate 34,491,453 downwards.
GTGGAAAGGGGTGGCCTGGCTCCTGCAGAATGCACAATTTCTGTGCAGAAGTGCATCCGACACACAATAATAAACTTTAATAAGCTTAACAACACATCTAACCAAATAAGGCTGAACCACACTTTTTATTGTTCTAGATCCCAAACAGAAAAAATTGCATGGGGTTTACTAAGATACAGAAAGGTGAAGGCATGAGAAATTGGCCTGATATTGTCATGAATCTAGACCAATCTAAATCCTTCTTTTCTTTTTCAGTCTTTAACATTAGCTTCCTTAATAGAACCTTACACACAAGTAAAGTTCAAATGACTGTGAATGTCCCTTCATATTTTACATAACTACTTAAATAGAAACAAATAGAATAAGTAGGAACATTAAAGTTCCAATTGAATAATCATATTTGCAAGTGTGATAACGCCCTACTAGAGCTCAATGTACTCAATTCAGTACTTCATTGGACTGAGGGGACAGCACTGTAGATTCTCACACTGGCTAGATCTGTTAAACTTTGTGGGATCCCAGACACAATATAATACAAAAATAAACACATTACAGTACTCAGCAGGGTCTGATTTTTGTATCGTTGATTGATCTTTGATTTTTGAGGGGGACATGGGGAGTCTTGGGAGAGATGTTTATGCATTCGATAGAAAATTTGAACATGGTTTTCGGAGATGATGTTGGACCAGGAAATGCTGCATGGTGCTGGGGCATGGAAAGTGGTCCAGAGGCTTAAGTTAGGGAGGTTCTGGAGATCTGGAGGGGACATTAGACATTTTGTAAACTATGGCTTAAAGCATGGTTCTGGGTATATACTGGAGTGGTGGGGCCTGGTTCCTGAAGGTCTGAACACTAACACCAATTCTGGAGGCTGAAAGAATGTGGAGAGCATACTGTGGTGACAGCATCCTCACCAGCTGCATTGCGGTTTGGTATGGCAGCGCTACTGCTGAGGAACAGAGAGTGGTGAAAACAGCACCAGTACATTACAGCAGCTGCCCTACCACTTATAAAGGACCTCTACAAGGATCTCTAGTTTGTATGTCATGTCAAATTGTGGTTTTGTGTACGATCTGACTTTGCATGCAGATTTAATGTTTTTAGTGTAGACATTCTAAAGCATTTGCAACTTGAAACCACCACCTTTGAATGCTCAGTTGTTGTTAGGACAAGTTGCTATCCCCAACTGTCACAACATTTGATAAGCTTGGCCTTTATAGCCTGCCATAAACTATAGGTGTCAAATAGAGTGGATTGTGGAGTGGAGTACTTTAAGATACTTGTAATCCTGAGATCAATTGTCAGTTATTTTGTTTGACATGGGGCTTGCTTGAAAATTCACTTTGCTTTGCTGTTGACCACTTTTTGAACCTTTTCAAATACTTCATTCATTCCAAAATGAAAGCACAAACCATGTGGATCTGTGGGATCTTCAAAGTTTCATTTTCCTAAACTGATTTACTTGTGTCCCCTGTGCATTGGTATGGACTAGAGTACTCATTATTACTGTTAAGGGGTGTTACAATAGACAATAGACTGTTTTGAATGGTAGAAATGACCCATAAGGACCATCAGATTGCAACTATAAATGATAGTTCATGCTAGAACTGCAGAATCATCTGTATCATGCAAATAACATGTTCATCTCTGTTTTTTTTTAACTAAAACTAACCCTATATTAATATTAAATATTACAATTTAAAACTAAGTGTACAAAATTATGATACTCATCTGAAATCAACAACCCCTCCTCGTCTGTTTAAACTTTAAAGCTCAGAGCAGCCATATCTAGTTTTCACTGGTTTTAGGAGACTGGTGCAAAAAATAGAGTTTATCCAGAAAACTGCTGAAATGCCAAGAAACGTCAAGGTGACTCTAATGAACTGGTGAAACTATTCTTTAGACCAGCTCTCTGGGTACTGGGAGAAGTGAAGGAGAATATATTAGTATGGTGTGGTGGACCAGCCTATACTTGTCCACTCGACCAAACTCTGCTCCTTCCCAGTAAAGCACAGCACAGTATCTGCCCACCTGTTAACATTTAACTGGGGACTTTTGTCACCTTTTGTCAATGTTCTCTAAAAATAAAACTGAGGGGGTAAAATGTGCAAGTATTCACACCTCAGATTTAAGGTGATTCGATCAGCAATTACAGCTGTGAATCTCTTTGGGTAATCTTTCCAAGCATCACACATCTTGATTGACACCAGCCTTTTTCCCTCCTGATTTGTGGTAAAATTGCTCAAGCTCCGTGAAGATTTCCTTTTCTGACCTTGTTGACTGTTCAAAAGTCTTGTGGATTTGTTCTGGATATGTAAATTTGCATCTACAGTGTAACATTTGCAATGCTGTTTAAAACTACACTTCTTAAAAAAAAAAAAAGGTTCTCCAACATAGTGTTTTTTTGGAGTGGTCCATTAGAATAACTCATTTGATTCCATAAAATGACTACATTTAGAAAGAGAGAAATATGAATAACAAGTTAGAACGTATTCTAAATTAGTCTATTATTAATTAGGTCAATACAAAGGTAATTCACAAAAAACATTCTGTATGATTTTAAAAGGTTCTTTAAAGATCCATCTACAACAGTTTAACAATTTAACTAGCCAAAGAACTACTTTCAGATAATTCAGATGGTTCATTGAGTTTTGAAGTTCTATATATATATATATATATATATATATATATATATATATATATATATATATATATATATATATATATATATATTATATAGTTTAAAAAAAAAAAAAAAAAAGAATTTATTCTAGAAATTATTTTCCTCCAACTACTATTGTATAAAGTGGATGAAATACATTTTAGAAGCGTAATTTTACATTTAACAAATTATCAAAAACGATGTGATAATTCACAATACTTTATTTTTGCCAAAGCACCCAGTGTTTCGCTTGTGGAGGCACTGGTTCACAATCTCTCAACCTTTTTACATAGTCATAACATGGGTACCACAACATCACTTAAGCAACCACATGAGACACCATAGCAACAACCTGGTATACCATAGCAATTACCTAGCAAGCTTTAAACTACATGGCAACTGCCTAAAATACTATATTAACAACTTGCCACACTGTATCACCCATCTGGTGTCCACTTATCAACGCCATAGCAACTACCTAGGATACCATAGCAACCACTAAGCAACGACATAACAACCACCAGAGATACTACGTCACCTACCTGGTCAACAGCATAGCAACCAGCTAGACACATGTGACAAATCAACTTTGATTTGACTTAGTCCATGTTTACAAACTTACTGTCACTGTTACTTTTTTTTACTTCCAGCAAGCAATATTCCAGTGGACACACTTTATATTTTTGTGTGACAGATTTATTACAATCTTTTTAAAACTCAGAGTCTCCAACTCTGCCTATGGAGATTTTCCTTTGGCTCACCCAATTCACTCAACCTGATCCAACTAATTATTGACTTCAGAAATTTGTGATTGGCTGAATGGGGTATGTTAGATTTGGCTTGTCATAGATTTAGGTGCAGCTGTGGTCAGATTTTTACATACACTTATCATAACTGTCATGGCAATATTGGGCTGTCAGGGATTTTTCTGAACTGCATTGCTGTGGCAGAATGTATGACCACATATACATTTCTGATTGAAAAAAATGAGTTAGAATTAGAAACTGCAGGAATGTACGTAACTGTCCAGGAAGAGTGTTGGAGTCCATTGCTTTAAAAAGTAGAACACCTTGTTGCAGAAACACTCACAATTACACAATTGCCTGTGCCTCTTTATTTTCTTCACCCCCAACCCCCTTGCCCTAGTTTTGACTAGAGGGTTTTAAATACACACTCCTGTAACTTATTCCCTTAGATTAAACCAAACCCATCCCATTTAAACTTAATGAGGTTGTCACTCAGGGCTGTCCACTGAGACAGGGCAGTGAGGAGGAGAAAGAGAGCGATAGAGAGAGGAAGTGCTTGATTTTGATGTACCTCTTGAGGCGGATCTCTTGTCATTGGTGGTAGCACATGTCATAGCGACCAGTGTGGGAGGGGTGGATCTCATCTGAACGCGAAACATGCACTGACCGCTTGTCAGTCATGGGCTCCAGCTAGTTTAATCTTCCTCTTCCTCCTCTCTGCTCACACACTCAAAAACACACACACATACCAGCTAATCCACAGTGCCAAGGCTGGCAAACCAGGCTAAGGACATCATCACTCTGCTTGAAATGGAGCAGACCAATCCCAGCTTGCTGAAATATCACTCTTGGGAGGAGACTGGCTTTAATATTTTAAATGGCATATATTGCCCATATGAGGTACAGTAGGTGCACATCTGAAATTATTGGGTCAGATGTAATCCATGAGTAATTGTTTTCCAACACAGGCTTGATCATGTGTGCTTAACATAGTGAGACAGTTTAACATACCTGCTGTGCCATTTGGACCACCATGCTGCTGTGGGCGTAGATTGCATTAATCACCATTGTGGAGGAATCCATTTAGGTACACCTGGAGGAATGCGTCTCACTTAAGCTAGAGGCTGATAAAGCCATGAAACGCTCCATTACTTAATGAGCTTTCTCGATCTTGCACTTGAGCTATTTGAGGATTCCGTTCTATACAGATTTCCCTTTAAACTCACTCATTTGCTTCTAATGTGTGTTGGTGGGAGGTATAATACTACTACATAGCAAATATGCCAGTGTTAAATCAACACTGTTGGTGTTAACACAGTGTTAAAGGGGTTACTTTAACACTATCAGTGGTGGTTCTTACTAGGTTGTTACTGACCTCAACCATTTTTTTAACTCTTATCCTAACCCTGTTCCTAAGCTTCTTTTACACATAAACGTATACCCAGGAATGTACTGGTAATAATATAGGAAAGGCTTGAGTGTTAACACAAGCTGGATTAAAATACCTGGTAAAACTGTCCCAGTAATGTTCCTGCACAAGACCTAGTATAATATCTGAGAAAAAACTGACCAGAGAGGTGGTCGTTGTGGCACTGGCTACCCCTAAAATCCAACAGGTCTCAGTGGATGTCACTTCAAGCTTCTATCATATAACTGGCTGATTTTAGAGTCTCTCCACCAGCTCTTCTGGGAGAAAGCTTTTCAGTACATCACGTAATGTGCAGACAGACACCAGCTGAGCAAAGCAGAAGAAAGTAAATTTTGAAAACTGCATCATACTTGTAACGTTGCCCTCCTGTAGGCAGGTTGCAAACACACTCTATTTCACCTACATTCATATCCAAGAATCCTACCCTGAACATGAACACGGCTGAGTGAGAATACTAAAGAGTGAGTATTTTATATTTCTCCCAAGAACACTACTCTGATTTGTCTTGCTGTTATTGACTGCTCTATTGAAACACATCCTTTGCCACAATGTTTCTGTACATAACTGACCTTAGCTGAAAAAAGGAACAAACTAGCTAGTAGTCTGCTCTAACAATGTACAAAAGTTTGTTAAACATTTATGTGTTTAAGACTTGTCCCACATTATTTTGTGTCCCACAATAAAGAGCGCAGGGGTTATTCGTATTCCTGCACACGCACCCGAATATAAGCTATGGTATTTGTTCACAGAACAAGGAATAAATGGGGCAAACCTCCATTTTTTAAACAAATCTCTGTAATTTTGAGGAGTTTATTGGCCTTTAACCCATTCATATACAGTCCTCGAATAGCGACTGTTACTGAGGGCGACACATCCTGTTTATCATCCATGTATGAAAATGTGAATCCTCATAAGAAAAGTTTAAGGGCTTCACGTGTGAATGTTCCAGGCCCAAAAAGACCCAACCCATGACTCTAACTTCATGATTCCTGACACTATCCACATAGTTTATCAACCATTTGTTGTTTGATTAATTTTGTTTATGATTAAAGATTAAAATATGACTATATATCTAACTGTTGGTGACGCCACAGCCACCCATGGCTGGGAGTCCCAGAGAGAATGAGGCCAATCGTGCTCTCTGGGACTCCCAGCCATGGGTGGCTGTGGCGTCACCAACAGTTATATAGATATATAGTCATATTTTAATCTTTAATCAGTGGGTTTGTGCACAATTGACACAATAATACAAATACACAAGTAACACCCAACCAATCACATTGGGTAACACAAATGCACTTTTCACAGGAAACACACATTTCTATTTTAGAATGAGTGTGTGTGTGTGTGTGTGTGTGTGTGTGTGTGTGTGTGATTGAGTCTGGACATCTAGAAGCAGGACTGAGAGATAGTCTGAGGCGACCAGGACTCTCTCTCCTACTCACTGACTAATGATACTGTCAGCAGTGGGGTGTGTGTGTGTGTGTGTGTGTGTGTGGACAGGTGAGGGCCTGCAGTGGCAGAGGTGCTGCTCCTCTCTCCTCCACTTCACTGACCTGTGTGTTGAAGAAGAGAGAGGGAGTGAGGGCAGAGTGAGTTTGTGTGGATCTCTCACAGCTGTTCCTCTGCCTGAGGCTTGCCCGCTGCTGCACCAGCCCAGGGCCCAACACCCCCTCATTAGTACAGTGAGACTCCCCCCTGCTTCTTTTTCTTTCTTTCTTTCTCTCTCCCTCTCTCTCTCTCTCTCTCTCTCTCTCTCTCTCTCTCACACACATACACACAGTAAGCTATCTCCCCTCTGTTTCTTTCACTTCCCTGCAAAGCTGCACAGCACCCAGCCGCTCTGTTCCCTCCACTCAGCCTACAATTAGAGTACTGCAGCAGGCACTATCCAACCATGCTCATCCACTGTGTGTGAGGAGCACTACAGCAGACACTTCCCACTAAGCATATCCTATATATATGCTATATGTGTGTGTGTGTGTGTGTGTGTGTGTGTGTGTGTGTGTTTGTCTGTTTTTGTACATTTTTAAAATGACTATAAAGGAAAGCAGAGAAAAAAAGGTCTAAGCTACAGTGGCAGGAATAGGCATGTGTTGATTCAAAACTGCAAAATCACATCACAATATTGTATTAAACACTACATGTATAGTTGTAATCAGAATTGTATATGAAAAAAATCACTAGGTGTTCCAACAAACCTATCAAACTGTGTTTAAAAGTCAGGTCTGTGCCACATTTGTCAATTTATTCCAGAATTCAATTTATATCCCTCCAGAATTCTGCCAGAAGCTTGTTGACGACTGCTAAAAGAATCTAAACTGCAGTGTGATTGAAAGTTTGGTGGCATCCTTCTCTTGATGTCGTAGTGTTCTATCACTATGTCATTTTACCTGCTCTTTATAATATTGAATGTATATTTGAACTCTCTTGTGTAACAATTTCTATTTTACTATATTACTATACCACAGTATTCTTATAGACATGATTACTATGCATATTACTAGGGGCACATCTGCATTGTTGTTCATGTGTTTAGCAGATGCTTTCCACTTGTGTGCATGCGCTTATATGTGTGTGTGTGCTCATTTTGCTAACAACACACCAGCAGATTTTTCAAGCAGCGGCTGTGCCTTGAAGTGTCTAGTAGTTCTAATTACTGATCAGTTCTGCTCATCGTTCTCTCTGTATAACGACAGAGGTGGAATTAGAAGAGGAATTATGGCTGGATGTGTTTAGCTGGGTATAGCTGCCTTCTAATGGGTGGAAGTAATAGACAGGAATTTAACCAGAGTAAGCATGGGAGGAGACTTCACATCAGACTGTGTTAAATTTAACAGTGAGGTCACAGGCTCTATGCCTAAGTGCTGCTCTGCATACTTAAACTGCTTAGTAAAATATCTTATGTGAGATCAGGGATATGACTGCAACATCATTTATTAACCTTTTTTCTCACTTTATTCTGTTAGGGCGTGTAGATACTGTAGTATGAGGAGCTTTGGTCATATCTTGACAAATAATGTTTTCTTTTTGAACTTTTGCAGATTTAAGAACTACAGATATCTAGCACCAACAATTCAGTGATGACATTTTAAATTTAATTACTGACTTGAGATAAAATGTTCTGTTCTTTTAAAACCTTCATGTGTCCTTATTCACCAACACAATAGGGTCATCATTATTAGAGCAAAGCTGTGAAAAATTCTGCTGTTTAAAACACATTTGATGTGGACAGTTTGTATTTTCCTTAAGACAAAGCATCCAAAGTACTTCCAACTGTGTATTTCCTTCATCCAAACCAAACCATTGCTTGCCACATCTGCTGCACCGTACAAGTTAATCACGTAAACAGCCTATGGCCCACTGATGGACCGAAATGTTATTGCAAACTTTTGTTAAATCAGACCAAATTTATTTATATAGCGCTTTTAACAACTGGTGTTGTCACAATGCAGCTTTAAAGAATTTATAAGAAGTAATTAGTAAAAACACTAAATCACTAAATCAACAACATAAGAAGACATGAAAACCTAAGACCCCCAGTGAGCAAACCAAAGGCAACAGTGGCATAGAAAAACTCCCTCGAAGCTGGAGGAAGAAACCTTGGGAGGAACCAAGAATCACAAGGGGGGACCCATCCTCCTCTGGTCAGAACTATTTATAAATTATTGATAAGTTACCAAGCCATCTATACTGTTGAACTGCTCTGGTGTGCAACATATTCCTAATCATAATATAATAATCATAGTCTAGTATAACTTAATATAGTCATAGTAGTGGTGGTAAGAGTAATATTAATAGTGACATAGTTAAGAGTCCATTTAAGTTTTGACATGGTCATTAGGCAGGTAGCAGTGGTAGGAGGGTATGCAGCTGGTCTGATGCAGGTAGAGAGGACCCCAGCAGTCAGTCTTCCAGCAGGTCGGGTTGTATGAGTGGGTAACCATTAACTCGGAGAAGGTAAAGAGACAGAGTTAGTTCTGAATGGATTTGTGGAGAGCAGAGAATGTTGAGCAGTATCAGTTTATAGAGAGCAGAGAATGTTGAGCAGTATCAGAGTGTGTCTGATGACTCCAGCAGGTCGGACTATGACAGCCCAATTAAAAGGAGAGAGCCAGAAGGTAACACAGACACAAGAGCACCCTGAAACACTAGCGTCCATCTGCTCCACTGAACAGTTTTGAGTTGAACAGAGTTGAGGGACTTTATAAGCTGAGGCTTTCTGAATTTTGGAAATTAATCTAATGAGTCTATCATTAAGTCTGTCTTTTGGACCTAAAAGGAGAACCTCTGTTTTGTTACTGTTAAGAAGAAGGAAGTTATGTGAGTTACATCCTTTACACAGTCCTCAATTTTCTTTAATCTAGATTTAGTGTCAGGTTTGTCTGATATATAGAGCTGTGTGTCATCTGCATAACAATGGAAATTAAAATAATGTCTGCTTATAGCTTATAACGTATCCAGTGGTAAAATGTATAATATAAATAATAGCGGCCCTCAAACAGAGCCTTGTGGAACTCCATATCTCACTTTTGTGTAATTCGAAGATAAATATTTTACCTTCACGAACTGATAGCGGTTAGATATACCACAATAGGGCTGTTCCTGTGAATTCCAACCATGTTCTGTAATCTTTCTAAGAGAGTCGTGTGATCTATTGTATCAAAGGCTTCACTGAGGTCTAGTAGGGCTAATAAACGTAGCCTTGATCAGAGGCAAGAAGGAGATCATTTGTAATCTTCACTAGTTCTGTCTCCGTGCTATGATGGGGTCTAAATCCAGATTGAATTTCTCATGCATGTCATTTTTACTCAGGTATAAGCAGTATTGTTGTGCCACAGCCTTTTCTAATATCTTGGATATAAATGTTAAGTTTGAAATGGGTCTGTAATTAGACAATACTCTAGAATCAAGATTTGGTTTCTTGATAACTGTTAATTTAAGATGTTTAGGTACCTGCCCTAAACTAAGGGATGAATTTACTTTTGTTAAAAGAGGTCGGATTATAATTCAGAGTATTTAGTTTAGTATTTCTGAGGGAATTGCGTCGAGTGTACAAGCTGTACAATTTGCGGAGTGAATAGTTTTTTCTAGTTCTGGCTGTGGAAGTGGGTAGAAAGCATCCAGCTATTGTTCTACAAGTTATGTTCTAAATCAGCTACCCTAGATGATGGGCATGTTTGATTTAATAAGTAGGGTTGGATTTGTCATTTTGCATTTGTCTAGGAATAGCCCCACCAGTTTGTACAGAAGTGCCTGTAGTTATTGATTAACATGCCCTACTTTCTGCATTAAGGGGTTAAAATATATATATATATATATATATAATCTCTCTAAAATGGAGGATCACTTTGACTGCGCTACTGCAATGCAGTCAGATTAGCATTTGCACCTGCATTTATATTCTGTGCAGTGCACATTGCATGCTGGAATGATATTACACTATATTGCAGGGAAATTTCATATTTGGTGCGGAGCCCGTCCACATGAGGAAAAGGAGGTCAGAGGTGTACACCTGGACGTACCGACTACAGAAAAGCCACACGCTCTCTGGATTTATCCCAGAAACAATAACCACAGGCCGAGTTTCTTTTCATTAGTGTAGAGGAGAATACAGCCTTGACTTGTCCTTGAGCATGTCTGGTGGACGTGTGATTTAAGGCGATAAAGACTTCTGTTAAACTTTTATTAAGTCTGGTTTTCTAATCCATACTTTCTGTGCAGCTTACTCACATTATGTCCTCATTATTTTGGCCGTAAGGGGCCAGGAACTGGAGATACAGATAGGCAAAGATCCTGCCTTCTGGCTAGTGGGGCTTTACCTTTTATAGTTAGCTAATGTACCAATGGCATGTCTGTTATTGGCTGTGGACAGGAACAAAGGACATTTCATTCAATATTTTTACAGTAACTAAATGAACAAAAGTTTAACAAAACATTTAACTCTGAGGTTGTGGGCTTTACTGGTATGCAATAAAGGAGGGCATGGCACAAACTATAGCGCAGGTTTAAATGTAACATTAAATGTTTTATGCTTTTAAACAGGTTAAAGTAGAACATGCTTGATTTCTAACAGCATTTTATAATATTTACAGTACAAAGTACCATTTTTATTTTGAAGCATGTAAATTAAAGCAAGAGTTTAATTCTTGTTTGGATGTCTGCCCATTTCTTTCTTGCAAAAGGCTTTTAGTGCTGTGAAATATTTGAGCACTTTTATATGAATTGCTCTTTTGCTGTTTAACCCTGATATAGATGACATTTAGGGTTAGGGATGCTAAATTGTTATGTGTGCCATGGTAAAGGTAGCCCATTGTGGAATGTGAATTGCCTTTAGGATCATTATCTATTATGCTGTTCGTTTTTCATTTTGTAGCTTCATTAAAGATAATATGATGCAATAACTTGTTTGTATTTAATTTAATCTTTTCATCCTTTTCCTTATCAGAGAGAGAGGATTTTTTTTTTCCATTTTTCCCCTTCAAACATACCTGTGCTTAACAGTCAAAATGTCATATTTTGATTTCAAAAGTATACAGGGGTTGTTTCTAAAATGCTTTAGACCTTTAAAAATTATATAATGAACTAAAGAAACAACTACCTTTACGCTATTTTTCTTTTAGCTTTCTCCTCCTCTTTGGGCGTCAATTTTTTTTTCAGAGTGCTAGGCAGCTGCTTCTAGGAACTCATGGCTGCTGGATTGTTGGGACAAGGTTTGAAGAGTCAGAGTATTTATTAAGCTTTGAAATTTGCATTATTTGACATTTCCTGACTGCGAACAAGCTGTAGCTCCAACAGCCTAAATAAAGAACTGCAACTTTGGTATTTCTAGAGCTTGGGATGCCCAATTTATTGCATGGTGCACTCTAAATTTGTACAAAACTAAATTAATAAACTAATCTTGCTTTCAATGTTGAAAAAAATAACTTCATGTTTGGAAATGAGGTTTATCTTCTACTTAACTATTCAGAATTACAAAGTAGCAAACATGTATTTGTCAGTGCATCAGTGTTCTTTGCAAACAGCATCTACACATGCTAGAATTTTTGGAGGGCTGTAATTCTGCACAAGAGTGACAGGGGTACACATATGTGGGAAGATCTCTGTGCCCATGTCCACCTTGGTCCTTTAGTTTGGCTCATCCCCATAGCTCACAGTATCATTATTTCAGATTTTGACACATTGTCCACTCCAGGCAAAAAAGGTCGTAATCATGCTGACAAAGTGTCTAAAGTTATCTGTTCTTGAAGAGATTGGCCTGTTTGTTTGTTCCAGCAGGAAGAAGGATCTGGACATTTCTGAACCTGCCTCATAGACGGTGCTCTCCCTCTCTGTCTGATTAGATGTAAACATGAAGTGAGGGTCCTTGTCTCCGCCAGTCACTGTGGATATGGTCCTAAATGCAGACAGCTCATCCAAATGATCAAAGACATACTGCGTCTTACTGCTTGTGCTGCATGATCCATGTCAACTCCTATGTCCAAGTTTGCACCCTGAAAGAAAGTGACACATTTGAATGCATTCAACTCAAACATGTTTGTCAATTCCACATGAAAAAATTATATTGCATCAACACATTTCTTGACAGATTTAAATCAAGCAAATTCTGAGCATTCTCTTTGCAGTGCTCAGAACAGAAGTTCTGCTCTGGTCTTTCATTTCATGTTACATTTTTGCTGTGCAAAAAAAAAAAAATATCTAGATGGTATGTGCTTATTTATTAAACTGGAGACTGGTTTGATAATTCATTTACCAATTATATTAAAAGTGTAATTAAATATGACATTATAATAATAAAAACAGTAATAATACATATTTGTGTCTAGAGTGTAGTAAGAAGTTAAGAACATGTCTTGCTGTATTTGTCTAACCAGCTGGACAGTATTTGTGTTTATTTGTATTTGCACTAGTTTTATATATTATTTATTAAGGAAAAACACAACTCCTGCTGAGATACATAGTTTCAAACCACTTAATCACAAATGATTTCTTAGTTTTGAACTAGCCCAGACAAAATATCTCCTCTGGGAGCCTCTAGCATAAAAGACATGGAAGGCCAAATAACATTAGAAATGGAAATGTGTCATCACCTGACTTTTCCCCAGATTTCAGGTCCCCATTAGTCTTGGATTGGACAAGATTCACATCAGGGAAGGGCTAATTTAAACAGAATGAATAGACATATTCAATGTCATTCAAACACAGCTACGATTTTGGACAACGCTCTAGTTCATCATAACCTCATTTGTTATAGTTGGGGAAAGAGACAGCCTTGATGCCAACATTTATTTCATTATTGTTTTACTTATTGCTCTGTTGCTAAGAGACAGTCTGTGTGGTTGCTTCAAGACGATATTGAGCTATTCTTCCATTTTCAAGGTCAGTTCTGAGGCAGAGAGCTGCTTTTATGGCTGTTTATAGGAGGATATTTTTGAACAGCCCATAAAACTGATTAGAGCTATTTATTTATTGTATTAAAATAGTTTAATTGTATTTTCTTTGCTGAAGACTGATGAGTTTGATAATTAATTTAACAATTATATCAAACAAATGTAATTAAGTATAACATTCAGGATAGTGTCTTATGTATTATGTAACAATTTCCTTGTTTCTAACAACTCAAGAGTTGTTACAGCATATATGTTACAGCATTACAATGTTTTAGGGGTAAGTCAAGTAGGGTTGTGCTTCTGTCTGTGAGGACATTCTGTACTTAGCTGAAGTCAGTTTTCCCATCATTTCCCAACTCTGTAGGGACTGAAAACTATGATTTGCATAAGTAAATTCTGAAAATATACACACATCCCATTCAGTTACTGCATTATATTTATTTTGAATACATCCTCAATAGCTGTATTTGTCCAATGAAATACCTCCAACTGCCTAGTTTAAAAGTATACTATATAAGTAAATACTATATACTTTACTGGTGCTACTGTTAAAAGTCAGCATTTCAACATTTTCAAAATGGCAAAGACAAAAAAAATATGTTCAATACGTAACACTTATTGTAAATGTCATTTAACCGTCAATTTATTTAAAAAATCAATTTCAATGTTATTTTACTGCCCTAATCCATTCATATGTAAAATTAAGAACATGTATCTTTATGTTGTTCTTTAAGGTGTGATATATTTGGTAAAATGTTAAAATGTATTTTTAATCATTAGGTTTTTGCCTGTGAACTGCATGCAAGCACATTTATGTAAGATGACAATTACTCTAGAATTCTAAAGGTTATATAAATAGAAGCATGATAAACATTCCAGGGGTATGAAAAGACTATTGAAGAATGGCCATGATCCTGAAGGCAATAGTTAAGGCAAATTGTGAGCTGTGGGAACTTTTGCTTGAAAATGTCTTCTTTTCTGGTGCTTTAGACAAGAAATCTCTTCAGCTTTAGCAGAAACTCCATCCATCTATCCATCCATACATCCAACATCTAATATGGCTTTCTACAGCATTGCCATTAAAGCATGTTGGACAGAGTCCAGTTTTTAAACATTTAGCAGCATTACAATCAGTTAAACTTTTTAACTGGATGTTTAAAGTGATGTTTTAACACTGATCTTTATGCTGTGGTATATTTGGTAAAATCACCCTAGAGGCCTTTGTCATAATTCTGTCTGGTGAAAGAGTGTGTCTTCAAAATTGTTCAAATAAATAGTTTAGGCAGTGATGCAAGAATCACTTTCAGACTTAAAAGTATTTTTTGCTAGTTCTTTTTAAGTAGTATGTATGTAAGAGATCATGTATTGTAGCCTACCACCTACACTATCAGTCATCATTACTAAATGGCACATAGTACTAAATAACTTGTAATTTCATTAGATAGACGGTGGGTGGTGGGCAGATGTAGCAAGACCTGGGCCAACGACAGGGCCTACGGCAAAGACTGTAACTTACTCTATAGACTCAAATCTTGCAAACATTGTTCTATCTCCTTAATATAATTTGTCAAGATTAAAATTCTCATACTTACAGAGTCTTCTAGTAGAAAATGCTGTATTTGATATATGAACAGAAGTTAACTGTACTGTTTTAATTGTATGGCATTTTATACACAACAATATTTTCACTATTTTGAAGTAATACTTCAATGACTTTATACAGTAGACTACTGTGAATGCCTTTCTGTCAAATGTTACAAGGAAACCATGCATATTGTTGAAATGTAGATAATTATAATAATTTAAGTATTGCATAAGTGTTAAACCCAGGGGAATAAACTACTATAACATTCTGAAAACAATTTGAGTGCTAAAATGCAGTCACAGGTGAAAATGACAAATTGTAGAAACCAGATTTGCTGTCTGCTTTAATATAACAAACTAGTTAACTGAAGCAAAAACTTATTTGGGGAGAATTAATATTTAGAAACAAAACTTGTGAAATAAACTGCAAGCAGAGCAATAAAGCTTTATTAGCGGAAAGTAACAGAACTACAAGGAATGCAACAATATTCAAAGTGTGGAGAGTGATTCCATTGTATTTCTTAAGCTACCTGACCTCAATTAAAAAAACTGGCATGGCATCATCACCCCAGTACTTTGAAAAGTCGTGGGTCAAATGTCTGTTCGCCCCTGTGGTTTGTGAAAATTGGCAGAATGAGAAGAGAAGGAAATGTCACTTAAACATGCAGCGGCAAAAACAAATGGAATTGAACTTGAATGTGGAGGGTAACAGAATGTGGGAAACATTTTAGAGGTTATTTGTCAGTGCAGTCCATCACATCACAGAATTGATAAAATGAAGATTGTACTGGAAACGATTTACATTTGCATTAGTGTGCCATACTGGATCTCAGCTCCATTTCCCATTCACACAAACCAAGGGTACAGAAGAACTGCCCCATTTAACCCCTACTTGTTATGTGTTTTACTTATGTTTCAAGTCTTATTATATCAGGATTAGGCAAGAATCTGTGTTGTTTGCTCCTGGTGTAATTGAGGTAATTCATACTAACTCCTAAAGGACACACTGTAGAAATGCATTTCTGAACAAGCAGAGAGACACAGAACTGTCACTGAAAATGAAAGAATCATGTGGACTGACAAGTTAGAGTAATTTTATGGGATTCTAAAGGCATATGAGTCGGGTTACCCAGTTCTTGCAAGCATTGTGCTGTCCTCTTCACCAAAGTAAGAGATGGAATTCTCCCTCTTACAAGTTAATGGAGCATTAAAACAATTTAGAAGCTGTTATTCTAAGGTAGAAATGGTACAAAATTTGACTTAAGGTATATTGTCATACAAAAGAGGTTTATAAAGGCATAGACTCTAAAAAAACTGAAAAGAAAAAAAATGTATGGCTTAGCACCTTGTCAGTGATAATGTTTGTTTGATGTTTTTTAATGAGTTTTTGATTATGATTTAAGTAAGCTTCCATGACTACTACATGCAGTACATATTGAATGCTACAATACATGAAAGGACTTGGTCCAAGTGCAAACAAAATTGGGGCACCACACTTGAAGTCATTAACTGAACATTAGAAGTTGGAGAAATTACTATCCAGCCAAGTGATCTTTCACACAAAGCAATGTGTATGAGGAGAGGCTAACTGTTCCAACTCATTGAATGTAATTTATCAAAAAAAGAACCGTTTCTTACGCATTCTGAAGAGCCAAATGGCAGTGAGTTCAGTTCAAAATTGCAGCTAATCACTTACTTGTCAAAAGTAATACAAAAATGCTGAAATTACACTAATAACATCAAAGCCTAAGTGGTAATGTGTGCACTTCAATCTACATTTTAGCTGCTTAAAGCTGTGTATTGACTGCTACATACTGCAAAACATTGCATGCATAATTGTATTGTCATCATGCATTCTAAAGCAGACGTGTGATTTATTTTCTTTGTGCAGATTCCTCTGACATCCTCCATGCGAGTGACTAGCAACATATGGTCGCATAATTATTAAATACAGATTTAATGAGTGAAGCTTCACACATCTCTTGAAACAGTCTGTTTCTGAAACAAGATTTATTCAATATCTCTATGAAAATACACAGCAACACTTCTCTCAGGCCTCTATTAAGCAGTCATGTCCAAATACAATCTCACTGTTATGGAGCAAAGTGAACATGTCCTCGTCTCTTCCCTCCAAAACAACAGGAAATCAAAACAAACAACCAAAAATCAACAATCAACATCTTCTTGTTGTATGGAGTGTCTGCCACCTTCCTCTTCCTCTTGCCATCTCTCCAAGCATGCTGAGTTAGTAATCAGCACCCCATGCACATGGAGCAACAGCCACCATAATAAGTTATCATCATGGGGTAGGGCCTTATCTTGTTGACCTCCAACAATATAGTAAGCTTCTCTATACCTCCTTCTTATCTCTTTATTCACTTGCTTATACTGATATAAAGTCTACTGCTTCCCCAGACATGTTTATATATTGGCAATGCAATGTAAAAGCTTGGAAGAGCATTTTTTGCAACTGGCTACCTTAAATTGTGTGGAAAAATACATCCAGAATACAACATTGCTTTATGACTGCACATGTTTTGCCATACAGCGATGTCATATATGTTAAAGGCAAATGTTCTGCATGATTAAACTAATTAAACATAAACAAAGTCTTGCCACAAAGAGGTTTAATGTGAAATTATTTATTCTAGAGAAATGTAGTCTACATTCCGGACACTCTGATTTCTTCACAGCGATGCTGATGGGAATTAGGGGTTGTGGTGTCTACACAACTGCACAAATATAGCCATTTTATTTACTTTCTAAATGCATCAGTTTATGTGTAAACTCTACCCAAGTGCTTGGTTGAGCATGTTTTGCTAGGTTATATCCATAGTGCTGGGTCAATTTTGGTTAGCTTTTATATGCTGGTTTATTGAGATTACATATACATTTACATCTCCCTCTCCGAGTAAATGGCCACCCAGCCCCACCTGCTGGAAGATTGCCTGCTGAGGTCCCCTCTCTCTGCATGGTTGGTGTGGCGCAACAGATAACACCACCACCTGCCATTGTGTTACAACAACAGCATGTGGGAGACCAGGGTTCGATTCCCGGTCTGGGTGACTATGCTGCGCTACACCAATAAGAGTCCTTGGGCAAGACTCCTAACACTACATTGGCCCACCTCTGTGATACGAGTAACCTTGTAAGTCGCTCTGGATAAGAGCGTCAGCTAAATGCCATCAGGGCCCCCACCCACCACCACCCATACCAGACCAACGACACACCCTCCTACCACTGCTACCTGTTTAATGACCATGTTAAAATCTAAATGGACTCGTAACTATCTGCCACTTGACTTGACTTGACATTTAAGGCATTTAGCAGACTTAAAAAAGTGCTTTGCTATTTACCCAAGAATAACCTCAGCTAGTTTGAATAGACTAAAAATGTAAAGATACCTCTAAGCTTAGACACTACTAAACACAAGTCAATCACTCTACAATTCGCCCAAGTATTCTTGGAAAAGGTGGGTCTTCAGTCTGCGTTTGAAGACAGCAAGCGACTCTAACTAATCATCCATAACTACACCAAGACTTCCAGCTTCTGTAGAAGGAGTGACCAGTGAGTTCTCAAAAGAGAGAACTCACAAGGTGAGCCGCCATCCAAGAAGAGACATCAGCGAGACATGCTGAGATGCGGGTAGAAGCCTGTGTGTCAGACGGTGGGAAAGAAAGGATGAGTTGAGTGTCATCGGCATAACAGTGGTAAGAGAATCCATGAGAGGAGATCACTTTACCAAGAGAGCGAGTGTAGAGTGAGAAAAGAAGAGGACTAAGAACCGAGCCTTGTGGAACACCAGTGGAGAGACTACAAGGAGTGGACGTGTCCCCCTGCCATGTTACCTGGTATGAGCGTCCCTGCAGGTACGATGCAAACCATCGTCATGCAGAGCCAGTAATTCCACGGCTGACAAGGATAGATAGGAGGATCTTGTGGTCCACTGTGTCAAAAGCTGCGGAGAGGTCAAGAAGGACCTATATCTGATATGTGGCCTAATTTTAATTGACAGTTGGTTTAATTAGGGGCAGTGGTGGATCAGCAGTTAGAGCTCCGGGCTATTAATGACAGGGTTGTGGGCTCAATACCCGGGCTCGGCATACTGCCACTGTTGGGCCCTTGAGCAAGGCCCTTCACCCTCTCTGCTCCTTGGGCGCTGGAGTTGGCTGCCCACTGCTCTGGGTGTGTGTGCGTTTACTGCCCCTAGTTCAATGGAGTTTTCACTACCACAGATGGGTCAAATACATAATACAGTGACAAGTACTTGCACCTTTACTTTCACTAGCCACACAGACATGTTAAACCAATCATCAGTTAAATAGAACCTGACTGGCAATGAAAAGCAAGCTAGATTGTCTCAAAACATGAGACAACTCTGCCTTAAAGGAAAGATTTGCATACAGATGTAAAACAAAGTTGTTAAAACCTATGAGAAAGAAATACAAAGCCATTGCTAAGGCTCTGGGACTCCAAAGAACCACAGTAAGAGTCTTTATCTATAAATAGAGAATACTTGGTACCATGATTAACCCCCCCAGGAGTGGCTGGCCTATCAAAATTTCACCAAGAGTGCAATGAGGCCACATTCGAACACAAAGGAACATCTAAAGAACTTCACTTGCCTTAGTTAAGGTCAGTGTAGACAATTACACAACAAAAAAGACACTGGCAAAAATGACATTTGTGGTAAGGCTGCAAGAAGCACATCATTGCTGATCAAAAACAGCACAGAGGGCTGTCTTCTATTTGCCAAACATATAGATGACACTCAATTATTTTGGAAATACTAATAAGTTGTCTGATGAGTCAAATGTGGAACTTTCTGAAAGAAATTGGCCCTGTCTAGCTAACACTATATTTCACTATAGAACATCATATAAACATATGGAGATGATGGTCCGGGGCTGCTTGGATAATGTGTCATAATTGATGTAACTATGAACTCTGTTCTTTATCACAGAATTCCGAAGGACAAAGTCTGCTTCAAGCACAGGTGCAGTTGGGTTATGCAGCAGGACAATGATCCAAAACAAACAAAATACTGACTTTATTACTGAATTACTCTTCATGTGGGTAGCATAGACTTTGAGTACATCTTTATTTTCAATCATTCAATCATAATAATTTCAATCATTTAACAGCTGAACTGTATGTTTACCGATATTGTTATCCAATTAGTTACTATTGGTTTACAACTGGATCATCTGAAACTGCAAAAATAGAAGACATTTGGAGGGGCAAATACTTTTTCACTGCACTGTAAACTCCTACAGTATGAAAAAGACAGATTAAAGCTTTTCAGGACAGGGATTCCAGCTACCTGACACTTTTATTGCATTCACACAGGAAGTGGTGAGG
Organism: Salminus brasiliensis; assembly: GCF_030463535.1. NCBI lineage: Eukaryota > Metazoa > Chordata > Actinopteri > Characiformes > Bryconidae > Salminus > Salminus brasiliensis. Next base: position 34,471,281 of record NC_132888.1, on the reverse strand, counting down.
ACATTCATCCCTCTTGATTGCTAAATCTGCTGGTATCTGTCAGGGGTGATCTGCCACAGATCACCTCATCACATCCTGTCAGAAACTCCATGACCATGCATCTAATTAGCTGTTCTGTCAAGAGAGACAGCGAAGGTGAGGGAGAGAGAGAGAAAAAGAAAAATAGACAGAAAAATAGACTCAATAGTATTTCAGCTGCCCTGACAGGTATGCATTACTTTTATTTTTTTTATTTTTTTTATTTATTATTGATTAAATATAATTCACCATTTTGTGCAGCTTTCCACAGCTAGGTCCTGACTCTACTTTGTAATTCTAGGCATGAACTTATAACAAATCTTTACGTAATGTTAATCTGAGTTATCTTACCAATACCAAATTGCTAATGTAGGTGACTTGCTAGCTAGTCCAATGTGGGAGGCTGCAGCTAGATATTGTTGCAGGACACCAAAGACCTGGCTTCAGGTCTCTAAACAACTGTTTGAAATACGTATAGCTGGCTTTCATACACATAAGAATGATGAAGTTTTAACTTATAACTAGCTTGTTTTTAAAATTCTTATAATTAGCAATTGTTCAAAACAGATGTTTACTATATTGCTTAGTGCAAGTCCTGCACACAATGAACAAATGAGCAGGGAAAAGAGAAAATGTTTGGTAGTCATAAGCTAATTTTTTAAATGATCCATTTTTTTTAATTACAGTAGTGTTAATGGTGCATTCAAGTGATTCCATGGTGGTCAACCAGGTTCACAGGAGGAACTATTGCAGGACTTATAGGATCCTGCAGAGCACCATATCAAGCAGTATGAGCATGCATGTAGCTTAATAGAAATTATTTGTCATATGGCCATTTTACAGACTCTATTATGCTATTTTGGCAGCTTAATGTCCATAAATGGGCAGCAACTAGAAGTGAGTGGTATACTGTACAAAAAAAAATCTGAACTTCTAAAAATAAAAATAATTAACTTAAAATAACTTAAATACTACAGACATTAGGGATTACTCAAGGTGATTAGGCCAAACAAACTAAAAAATGAATAGTTCAGATGCACACTCATTTAAGTTACGTAAGATCAAGTTTTGGGCATATTTTAAGTTAAGGCAGATTTATTCAATTGTGTTGTATTGATAGAGTAATAGAGTTGTTTCAATTCATTTTGGTGACCTTTAGGTTGTGCCTTATGTTTGGGAAGTGCAACCTTAATGAGTAAAACACATACTCATACTTTTCCCAATGGGCTCCTGGCACCATCTATTTGCATACTGGACATGTCTTTTCCCTCCACTCACCACCAGTGTGTAGTTATTCAACCCCAAACATGTTCATTTGTAATGTATGTTGTTTTGTACTTACCTGTTATTAGCTGTTATAGATTATAAGAGCAAATGACCACTTTCTCTGCTGCTGATTGTGACTTTATGTTGGCTGAATGCTACAGTGTCCACTGCAGAATTATTCCCAAAAAAATGTGATCATGGTAATTGTTAATAAGTGTCTTAAGTGGAAGCAACTACTCTTAAATTGGGAATTTGAGTAGTCAATATATTACAGTTATTACTATTCACTTAATTTACCTAACTACATTTGTGTTCACTTCACTCATTAGGTTTAACATCGTAACATCCTCAACAAGCTGTTATAGACCTGCTGCTGACATCAGTCTGGAACTGCAGTTTAACTGGAAATGTTTGAGATTAAGATTGTTTGATTGATTTGAGATTGATTGAGATTGTTGTGGTTAAGGTTAGGACTAAGGCAAGGATGTTGGTTAGGTTTTGGGTTGAGGTTAGGATTAGGTACAGGCTGAGGGGTATGAATAGATTTTGTGTTGGGGTTAATGTTACATGATGGGTTAAACCACTCTACAAAGGTTAAAAAGGGTGTTTTTTATGCTTTTCAGAGTTGTCTTTTAAAGACCATGGAGAATTATGTAAAAAGAAAGAGCAACCAACAGAAGGTCTCCTTTAAATTCAAAAATAGGCAGCCTTACTGTTAATCCAGCAAGCTGACTTTTTGATGAAGCCGGTATGAATGATGCCCATGTAGTCATCGCTACGACAACCAGCTCTAATCTGTAAGCAACAAGCACTACCTAAGCCTGCAGTCTTTCTCAGTTTTCTCTTTCTCTTTCTGTCTATCTTCTTGCTGCCTCTACCAACATGGTGTCGATGGCCTGTGGAGTAGACTGCGGGCTCCCGTATTTTGCTTTGCTTGATTGCACTTTTGATTTCTCATCCACTGGTGGAGTCCCACAGGGGTGCAGATTTGTACGAAGGCTTCAGATAGTGCTTCCAGACCCAGACGCTCCCTGAGGCGCAGGGCCCTGTCACAACAGTGCTACCCATAATTGAGAGGCATTTTTTTTTCCACTTGGCCACTTTCCTGTTTCAAAATGTGCAAATGTATTGCAGATGCATAATCTGCAATCACTCTTTTTCCATTTTTAAATGTTTTTTTTTTTTGTTTTTTTTGTTTTTTTTTTCGAAGGTATGTAGAAAAATTAGCAATGTATTTCCTATGAAGTAGCAATGGCTTGGAAAAGTTTGTGCACCTATGGTAAAAAATTATGTTGCTCTGAATAACTATGCAAATTAAATACTGAGTATCCCACAGTATTTTTTTCTTTTTGAATTGTGCAATTTCAATTAAACTGTTAAAAACGATGTTGTGTTGTTATATACAGTGGGGAAAAAAGTATTTAGTCAGTCACCAATTGTGCACTTCCAGGCCTGTAATTGCCATCATGGGTAGACCTCAATTATGAGAGACAAAATGAGAAAAAAAATTCAGAAAATCACATTGTCTGATTTTTAATAAATATATTTGCAAATAATGGTGGAAAGTAAATATTTGGTCACCCACAAACAAGCAAGATTTCTGGCTGTCACAGACCTGTAACGTCTTCTTTAAGAGGCTTCTCTGTCCTCCACTCATTACCTGTATTAATGGCACCTGTTTGAACTCGTTAACAGTATAAAAGACACCTGCCCACAACCTAAAACTGTCACACTCCAAACTCCACTGTGGTGAAGACCAAAGAGCTGTCGAAGGACACCAGAAACAAAATTGTAGACCTGCACCAGGCTGGGAAGACTGAATCTGCAATAGGCAAGCAGCTTGGTGTGAAGAAATATACTGTGGGAGCAATAATCAGAAAATGGGAGACCTACAAGACCACTGCTAATCTCCCTCGTTTAGGGGCTCCACGCAAGATCTCAGCCTGTGGGGTCAAAATGATCACAAGAACAGTGAGCAAAAATCCCAGAAGCACATGGGGGGACCTAATGAATGACCTGCAGAAAGCTGGGACCAACGTTACAAAGGCTACCGTCAGTAACACACTACGCCGCCAGGGATTCAGATCTTGCAGTGCCAGACGTGTTCCCCTGCTTAAGCCAGTACATATCCGGACGCGTCTGAAGTTTGCTAGAGAGCATTTGGATGTTCCGGAAGAGTATTGGGAGAATGTCTTATGGTCAGATAAAACCAAAGTAGAACTGTTTGGTACAAACACAACTCGTGGAGAGTGAATGCTGGGTTGCATCCAAAGAACACCATACCAACTGTGGCTGTTTCTCTGCAAAGGGACTAGGACAACTGGTCCGTGTACATGAAAGAATTAATGGGGCCATGTATTGTGAGATTTTGAGTGCAAACCTTCTTCCATCAGCAAGGGCATTGAAGATGAAACATGGCTGGGTCTTCCAACATGACAATGATCCTAAGCACACTGCCAGGGCACCAAAGGAGTGGCTTCGTAAGAAGCATTTCAAGGTCCAGGAGTGGCCTAGCCAGTCTCCAGATCTCAACCCCATAGAAAAGGAGTTGAAAGTCTGTGTTGCCCGCCGACAGCCCCAAAACATCACTGCTCTAGAGGAGATCTGCATGGAGGAATGGGCCAACATACCAGCAACGGTGTGTGCCAACCTTGTGAAGACTTACAGAACACGTTTGACCTCTGTCATTGCCAACAAAGGATATATAACAAAGTATTGAGATGAACTTTTGTTATTGACCAAATACTTATTTTCCACCATTATTCGCAAATACATTCTTTAAAAATCAGACAATGTGATTTTCAGAATTTATTTTCTCATTTTGTCTCTCATAGTTGAGGTCTACCTAAATACTTTATTCTTTACTGTATAGCATTTCAATTATAGTAAAAGGTGACATGAAATTCCCCAAACTGTTCGGATATTTGCATCAATGCCAGATGCAAAGAAGACACATTTTGCCTGAGAGAAGATCACACAAAAACTGGCATTCACACCAAAAAGCTAAAGCTTATCAGCCATGTACATGGGGCAATGTAGAATTAATCTTCTTCATGCATAAGCATTTAAATGTGTGAGGAGCATGCAAAAATGTGTGTACACATAGTCACATAACAACATGCCACAAAAGGTTTTTTGAACAATGCCATTTTGCAAAAGAAATGTATTTGTGAAAAACCTCACATCTAAATGCACTACATAAATTAAAATGTTTTACTAGAACCTTTCCTTATGTGAAGGCTCTTTAAACCTTTGTCTTAACCATTTCTTTAGTCATGCATATTTCATTTAGAGATTTATTTTTTTTTAAAGATCCAGCCAATGGAAAGTTCTTTAGGGAACCAAAAGTAATTATTATATGGCAAGGGTGGCATACATACAACCCATGCAGTTCAATAGGCTCTAATTTAGCCCACCAAATAAAGAAAAAGAAATGTACTGAAATGAAACTGTCCTACACTACACTCACACTGACTTATAGGCTTGAACAGATGGATTCAAACTCCACAGCAAAACTTCTTTTCCAACTTTTCAGCTGGAGGTAGAATAGAAGTCTTTACATCTGGGAGGTGTAGTACTTCTCCCAAACAGTGAAACCAATGTGAGTTCTGATACAGCAAGAGAATGTTACCAATACTTTGTTTGGTCACAGTTTAGATTCCATGCTGTGTGTCCTAGTGCAATTGTCAGTTTGATGTTCTGATGTTTTTTAGAGATGGTAGCTAGCATAGTTAGAGCTTGGAGTAAACTCTCTAACAGGTTTTCTCTGACATATATGCATCATATAATACAGTTGTAATTTTAATTATTTAACCCTTGTTGCAATATAGGTTTATTAGCCAAATTTATGAACGTTCAGCTGTGTAATAAACCAATCAAACAAGAACAAATACCTCAACACATCTAATAGAACAATTAGTTTCTTCTCATTCAACACAAAGTATCACTTTAAGTGATAAAATGCAGGTTCAGAATCGAAATCCCTGATTCAAACCACTTATTTGCACACATTTGCAAAGTCAAGAGAGCTGTCCCAAAGGTTCAGAGAAAAGATCACTGACTTACACAAACATGGAAAAGGTTGCAAAAAAAAAGCAAATACACTGAAAATTCCTAGAAATACAGCTAGAAGCATAGTTTGCAAGTTAAAAGTTAAAGAAACATTGGCTACACATGGCAGAAAGAAGAAGCTATCACCAGCTGCCACCAGATTCCGGAGGAGGCAGATAATCAAAAACACTCAAGTGACTGCAAAAGAACTGCATCAACAGCTTGGCGGCAGCAGGCACAGAGGTTTTAGTTTGCACAGTAATGCACATATTAAGCGCTGGAGGTCTCCATGCCCGTACACCTCTACTGATCTAAAAGCCCAAGAAAAAATGTTTCCAATCTGCTCAAGATCATACAAATAAGCCACAGACGTTTTGGGATTCTGTTGTGTGGAGCAATGAAACAAAACTGGGACTTTTCGGGGCTATGAATCAGCAGGATCAGCATGGAAAATCTTTGGTGGGCTGGCATAGCATTACTTTTGCAGCATAACAGCAAAAGAGTGCTCTACTAAATACTAAAGACAAAGTCAATTCTGAGACTGCAGTAGTCAATAAAGTGGCATTTTTGTTGAATTTGGAGAAACCACTTGTTATGTTACTTGTTATATTGTGTCCAGCTATTTAAAGTGTCCTTGTTTGAATGGTTTATTGATTGGTTATTGCTGTTTAACTGTTTAAACTGTTTGTACATTTAGCTAATGAACCTAATTGGCAATGGGGATTGAATAATTTTGATTGCAACTGTAATCTGACAGAGCCTGTATGTAGATCTAATTTACTGATAGTCAGTCGGTTAGTCAGCAGAACGGTTGTCTAATCAGTCAGAGGATGATTTCTTTTGCCAGTCGGTCAGCCACTGTTCTATTTGTATACTTCCAACCTGTGCTGATGATACTCCGTGCCTCTTTTGAAAAGAAGTGGCTGTGTAATTAAAATTGGTCCTGCCCCCTTGACATTGGACCTTGTGTTATGTGGCCCATTACCTCAAATAAATTAAAGTGTGGCTAATTCTATTTGATTTACTATGGTTTTGTTGGTTTTCAACTTTTCTCCATCTCCTAAAACCAGAGATAAATGAGCTCTAGTGTATCAAAGTCCTGTTGGTGGGAGACTTCCTTTAAAAATAGCAGCGGCTGTGGAGACTAGACAGAGGTACAGACCAAGGCCACATGCTGAATGTATTTTTACCAACAGAATAATGCTCTTTTAACTCTCAGAACTATCTAATCAGAACTATCTAATCGAGTTAGTGTAGTATAAATTTCTGCCATCTAAAATAAAAAAATAATGAGATAATAAATAATGAGCATGATATACTGATACCATTATTATGAGGTGTTGACATTACTTTGAGATACATAGTCATTAGTAAGTGTGCTTTCTTAATGTTTTTGAAATTATCTTATTATCTTAAAATAGTGTCTCAGTAAATTGTGATACTACTAATATTACAATAATATTATGTTATTTTTGAGATACTACATAAATTAATACACTTGCTCAGTATTTTAAAATAATTTCACATTATTTTGAGATGCTTTCTTGCTTTATTTAAGAAACCTTCTCATTATTTTGAAATTCTCAGTATTTTGAGATGCTTTATGTTTTTGGAATGGGAAACCAAAAATATGTGGCAGAAAAAGACATTTATTTTTCATATAATTTTGTCCAAAATTTGTTTTTGAGTGGGGTTGCACTGTAGTTGAATGTGTTGGAGAGACAGGATTCTGTCGCTGTTATCATTTCATGGTGGACATTTGGCTAGATAAAAATGTGGGCCAGAACTGGGTCATGACTTATTTGAAATTTGGGTGTAATTATTTACATTTTAGGGATAATCTAAAAAAAAAAAAATACATATCTGATTAAGCTATTAATGTGAGAAAAAGATCAAAAGCAAGTTCTAGTTGAATATGTGTTTTAATCTTAAACATTTTCCCTCATATTAATTGTGCCATCTGTCCCTGAGCACTTCTTTAAATCTGAGGTTGCTAACTTATTTTTAGCATCTATTTGCTTATTAGGGATTTCTTAAAAAAAAAGTGCATTTATTTCATTTCATTGAGCAAGGCTCCAGCAGCTGTGTTCTGTTTAAATATTCTCTATTTTTGCTAATGTGCTGAATGTTAAATGTGATTCCAGAACCACCATGTTATAGCTTTTAAGCTAGCTACATAAAGAAAGGTCTCAGTGTAATGAAGCAGTTTGAAGCAGTCATGCTGTCTGAACATCAGCTAATCTAACAGATGAAATGATGTAGAACAGCTTTGATATACAGTGAAAAATGAGACAGACAAGGCCAGTTGCAGCATCCAATGGCGCAATATAACAGAAACTGATCAAATAGTCAGAGAGAGGTTAGTGACAGTATAGTGGCCAGTTAGCTGACATCTAAAAATGGCAGTAGGATATGAGCTATGCTCAGAAATTATCATGTGATCACAAATTCTAAAAGAAAAGTTCATTTCACATGAATTCGGATGAATTCTGATTGAGTTCAGCATGTGAAGACAGTGGTGAGCTAAACAGAGACAGAAATGTCACTTGTCTAATGCCAAGAAAACTGAATAGGTTAAGAATTTATATACTTGTCTATACTAGTTTACAGTAGCATATGCTACTGTATGAGACCATACACTTAGTGTAGGAGTCAGCTTTAGTTTATGTTTATGTGTCAGGGTTCATTTGAAATGAGTATTCCTGGGTAAACTGTTCCAATGGCTCTGGGGCAAATTCAGCCAATGGCTCAACTTACCTTACATTTAAATATCCATTTAAATACAAACACATAAGAGAATCTTGCACTGTACTCATATTGCAGAATTTCCACCATGCCAAAAAACCACAGACGTTAAAAAAACGGGCTTGGGGCCATTGAAAGATCTGAGAGGAGCAGTCAATCAAGTGTCAGAAGGGAAGTCTGTTTGGTCTGCTGCAAAGGAGCAAAAGATAGACAGCAACACTAGAGTTATACTGAGAATGTAATATGGTGTTTAAATCATTTGTTCAAATAAAACGTTTTAAGTCAGAATGGTAATTGTATTTGTTCTTTATTTAAGTGTGTCCTATTATACACCTACTATCCCAGCCTGGGGGCAAGTTTTTCCAAAGATCCAACTTATTGATAGGTCTAATTTCTAATTTACAGTGCTTTTGCACAGCCCATTTCTGCAGATGCACAACAAAACTATACATAGCCACTACTGTCTGGAATAAATGCACATTTGTTTTTCCGCGAAATCATGAATTATAAAAAGTGTATCATTATACCCAATTATTCCCTACAAATGAACTATACATTAGAGAGAATAGGCTAAACGAGAACTTAAATATCATATGTTGACAAATACCCAAGGCTACTATGATACAGTTAGTGCAGTGAAGAAGAGGTGCCATGAGTTACCTTGCTTAGAGGTACAGTAGTAGTCACAAACCCCTGGTTTCTTAAGACCTCCCTTATTTTTACCATGGTGGAGCATTAATCCACCAACCTTCTATTTCTCACAAATACCTCATACTATGAGTACATTACAACATTTCCACAATATGTCCATTACTCTCCTTCAAAGGCCACTACCTCTCCTTCAAAAGCTCTGACAAGCTTTCTCTTGGACCTGAAGCATAAATGATAGTGGCTTGAAGGATGTGGCAGCAGAGAGGTACAAGCCTTTCAAAAGATCAATGATGAGATGTGTGCAGACATCGACCACCTGCTACGTAAAAGCTTCACTCCTTTGCTACACGGTGGTAGAACATGCAGATCCAGAGCTGCCACTCCAGAGCACCAAAAAAAAACTCTGCTGACATCACCCTCCATAAGCCTGCAGCTGCCACTGTTGTTTCTGCATGTATACCCTTATGATCCATAAGGCCCTTCTTTCTGATGTCTGTAGAGCACACAGATATACATATGTATTTTGTGTTGAGGCCAGTCTTTTAACATTATTATCTGCCTTTAAGCAGGCGAGTCTGAGAGTGAGCACTTTGTTTTGTCCTGTAGGTTGTTAATTTCTATTATTCTGCAAGAACATTAAGATTACATTGTGTTTTTGCAAAACCAAGCCTATCCAGCGTCTATTCTCTTAAAAATAAACTGGGCTACTTCAGACTAGAGCTAACTACACATCAGAGAGAAATGTGCAGTTTGAGAATGCCAAAATCAGGGAAACAAGTACGTGATATGCTATGCATCTCATGTTAACCATTGCACTGAAGTGAACCAGTCAATAAAAGCAGAGGTCATCATGTTCACCATTAAAGTTCACCATGAAAGTAAAAACAGCATGTTTCGTTCTGAGCCAAAAAATAAAATCCAAATTAAAACGGAAGGCATTACAATGACATCATGAAGCATGTGGGGGAGTGGTGGTTTAGTGGTTAAAGGACCCTCTCTGCTCCCCGCTCCCCAGGCATTATGGTTGCCCACCTTACTCATTGTGCAATTGAGTTAAATGTGGAGGCCAAATTCCATCTGTCCAACACAAATGGTGAATATGGTTGTCTTGTCTTGTATGGACAGAGTAGCTTTGAAACACACATACACTGAAATGAGTTTTTAAAAGGATAGTTTTTCAGCTTCAGTTTCAGGATAGTCCAAAAAACTGGTCTAATACAATATTCTATTATATATGTAATATAATAGCATTTAATTCATAGGCAGTTAACTGTCAGTGTCAGATGCATTATTTGATGCATTAACTATATTATATTATTATTTGATGCATTGACTAGTGGGCAGTGGTGGCTCAGCAGTTAGAGCGCCGGGATATCGATAACAGGGTTGTGGGTTCGATTCCCGGGCTCGGCAAGCTGCCACTGTTGGGCCCTTGAGCAAGGCCCTTTACCCTCTCTGCTCCCCGGGCGCTGGAGTTGGCTGCCCACCGCTCTGGGTGTGTGTGTGTACTCACTGCCCCTAACACATGTGTGTGTGTGTGAGTGTGTGTTCACTACCAGATGGGTTAAATGCGGAGGACACATTTTGCTGTACAGTGTACACTGTACAGTGACAAATACGTGCACCTTTACCTTATTAGAAGTGTCTGGCTTCAGTCCAGTTCAAGGCTGTTTTTTAAAATATATATATTTTTATAATGCACAGTGTGTGGTTTGCAAATACAGACACAGAATCACAACATTGCAATCTTTACCTCAAGCATTTTATCTTATTAAATAAAGCCAAATTCAACTCATCAGCTAATTACCAAAGCCATCAGGAGCATGCAGAGTGTTAAAAGATGGAACACCCTGACCAGGGCCACACTATGGCACTCTATGATCTCAAAGAGCTGCATTGCTAATCTAATGAAGGAAATGTTGTGTTTTGCTCATTTTATGCTATGCACAACTTGACGAGGTTTCAAAAATACATATGATGCAAACAACATGTTTCTCTAATATACCCAGTCTGACATAATTTTGAGTGAACTTCTCTTTGCGGACAGCTCCTTGGTTAACATGAAAGCTAGTGTCCTGTTTTTAATCAGGTTAAATAACTGTCCTGGTTAAAAAGCTCATTCTGGTTGAAAAATGGCCACTTCTGTTCCTCAGAGAATCCTTACTCATTCAGCTTCATATCTGGCTGTGAGTACTGTGAGCTGAATGTAAAATGCATCTTATCGTTCAGAAAGAAGACAGTTTTTTTTTTTTTGGGGGGGGGGGGGTTGCTTTTAAAAGTTTGAAATAAAATACTCAAAAGTCTAAAAGCAGTCTAAAGAACAGGGAGGTTGTGAGATGTAGCCTTGGTGGGATTTGCCATTAAACAACACCCTATATGCTAATTGTTGCTCAGAAGACATTAAAGTAGTGTTGCAAAGTAATTTTGTTAGATAATTTTTACCAGATAGTGATTTTCTTATTTTATTTTATTTTTTGGAACTTGGGTTACAGACACTGCTTGAGAATCTGCGGTTCTGTGCTGCTGTGTTGGAGAGAACTAAATGCTCATAAATAGTGGGGATGGCTGCTCAAAACCAAGGGGCCAGCAAGTTGCAGCATATGCCATTTTCTTGCACAGCTATTATCTCTCCAGCTTCATTTAAGGGACATTCACCCCGCCATTCAGACATCTTCCAGAGTCTATCCCATCACTTCAGACTTCAGACTGGTAATTGAGGTCAGATTATTACTGTTATCAGAGAGTCATTTATACTGATTCACTGAGCTGAAACAGTTAAGACTGGTATTTACTGAGAGCGAAGAAGCAGTTCATCTTTTATCCGTATACTGCCATGGCCAAAAGTATTGGCACCTCTGTACTTCGTTCAGAAAAGGCACCACTTCTCCCAGAACTGTGTTGCAGTGACAAAGGTACCCCAAGTTTATTTGTATAGCACCTTTCACACACCATAGCAATTCAAAGTGCTTTACATGAACAGAAAAAATAAAAGCATGAAAAAAGTCTTTAAAAAGGGGAAAAAGGGGAGGTTTTGCGACTAGATAGCTTTGGGTTCCACATGTTTATTTCTATTGTTTGCAATGTGTAATAATATGTAAAAATGTTCAAGTTTAAAAGGAAAAAAAGTTAAATCTTTGTGTCTTTGTACCATGCCGAGCAACAGCCCTTCTTGGAGAACATCTTGTGGACAGATGAAACCAAAATAGGGTTACCAAAAAACAGTTTGTTGGTAAAGCACATAGCACACATAGTGCCATTTACATGCAAAAATAAAATAAATTATACCTTTAAATAAAAGAACAAAAAATATGGTTAGGAGTTTCTAAGATGTTGTGGGGTTGTTTTGCTGTTTTCGGCACTGAATGTCTTACTGTGTATTTGGCATTATAAAATCTAAATCCTATAGAATTTTGGGCCCAGTGTCAGAAAGTCTCCATCAGGGATCTTGGGTCTTTCAGCATTACAATGATCCCAAAAGCACCCTGAAATAGGTTCAGACTGGATGAACAGTAAATTGGCGACATGGTCATCTAAGGCTTATTGATGCCATCCATAGAGGACCCGCATCATAACTTACATTACTTAACCTTTTAACACTCCAAGGCTTATTACACACTAAGGCATATTACTTACTAACAGTGACTTCTGTACAAACTGACGGGGCTATTCCTTGGTAATAGAAGTTTGTAACAACACTTTTGACCTGCCAGCAAGCCACAGGCTTTTTAAGAGGTTAAAGGATCTGCACGTGGTATTAATGTTGTGGATGTTAAGCCCAAGCAATTTATTAATTTATGTCTTGTTTTTGACTGTAGAAAAACTCTCATTCTTGACTGAAGAGTGAAGCCCCCCTTGTCACATTCTCAGCATATACACCAATCTTCTTCTGCAGTAAGATAGGTACAGGCATACTCACACAGGTGAGAGCTGATGCTAAAAGCATTGGGTGTGGAGACAGATCTTGACACTCACTCTGTCTTTCCATGTAAAGTATTTCACATATCCCCTACTAGGCAGAGGCATGAAACCCGCTTACATAAAGTGCCATCATGAACAGGATAGAATTCAGCTTAATTTCAAACAGTTAGACATTCCCAGGTCTGTGAGCTGAAGACATGTCTGAGCTAGAGGAACTTTAAAAAAGCAGTTTGCAAATGTGCAGAAGGGGTTTATTAAACAGGCAGGAGCATGGAGCAGGTTCGGACTGAACAAAGAGAAGCTCTGATACAAGCCAGGGCAGTTATTGACCAGCAGTCTGCTGCACAGAAAACCCCAGCTGCTGTCTACGTCCCCAGTGACTGTAAGTTACCAGATTTTAGTGGATGTCTTTAAAGCAGTGAGGGCTCTGGAAGAGGACTGGGTTCTGGACTGAGTTTGTCAAGCAGCTTGTGAAGGATGAAATATGGAGTGAAATAAAAAAAAGACCAGTCTGTTGATGACATATTTCATGCTCTATGCCAAAACATTCCTATTGGTCTGAGACTATAAGGGCCCTATCTTATACCCTGTGCAAAGCAAGTCACGAGGCTCATTGCTATCTTACACCCCGCCAACAGTCTATTTTCACGCCTTTAAATAAAGACAGTGCTTGTGAATATATCCACGTCGTTGGGCGTGGTGGTCTCGAAATGAGGTGTGTTCAGATGCATTTCTGGCATATTGCTATCTTGGCAATGGAAAACTCAGGTGCACCACTGACTGAAAACAACCTAGGCAGACGTCAACAGTCAGACGTTCATTGCTATCTTGGCAGTGAATTGTCACAGGCGCTTGTTACGCACCCATGGACATGCAGCAGTGCACAAACCCTTAGCGTGTGCCAGTTGGCAGCTTTGCAAACTTTCACATCAACAATAAACAGAACAGAAAATAAAATAACACGTCATGTCCTAATGTCTACGTCATTGACATAGCAATCCGCCAGTCAGACCCCACCTGGCTCTTAAAGGGAATTGCAAGTGACACGTTGATTGGTTTATTGCATGTTACACCCAAAACACCCTCATGATTAAATAAGAGACTTGGTACATGCCTTTTGCATGTTTTGAGTTGCACAAGGTAGCAAAGACACACTGACACGCCCTAAATGAAGCTGTACCATGCACGGTTAACAGCTCACTAAAATAGAGCCCTAATGGTTTTATGTTGCATGCCCAAAGAAAATATCATAAGAAGACGAAGTGTGGAGTCCTTTTACATGCCAGGCATTTAGTTGAAAAAGGATGATCTCAGCAGTAACTGTAGGTGAGTCCAAGCCCATCCATGGTTAAAAGCCATGTTTTATTGAAACAAAAAAGTTTTGAAAAGATTTGTGTTATTGTGTGTACTGCTGTTAAGCAAAGTAGCATTTCAACATTTATCCTTAAATCGTTTTGCTGTACGAATTAAAGTTTGCTTTTATTGATAATCTTTAATGTGTCAAGCTTTGTCATGAAATAAAAGACACTGTTACTGTGTACTATAGGCATACAGTCAGAACAATTTATTGTTTCATATTTTGGCCGCTATTACACTCTTAAAAAGGTGCGTCAAATGGTTCTTTAAGTGATGCCATAGAAGAACCACTTTTAAGTTCCATGTTTTAGCCATGTTTATTACAGCCTTATAAAGGCCTTAAAAATCACTTGATATAAAGGAATTTTACCAATTTAAAGATTTATCACACTTAGATATCTCATATGTGTCTTTATTGAACCAAAAGTGGCTATTCTATGGCAAACAAACATTTGAAGCAGCTTTATTTTTAAGAGCATACACCTCCTGTTACGTTCAGCTGCTTTGATTGAATGTTACGCCCAGCACATTTAGAAATAAAAGTGACAAAAAGGGCAAGCAACTCTACTGTCTGTTGCTCTACACTGAATGCTTTTGTGCTCCACACCTGACATCTCAGTCTCCTCAGTCCATTCCATTGTATTAATACTGCTCAGAGCCTGTTTTAATTAAAGAGAGGTGATGTATTGTGCTTCACTGATTGCCTGGGAGAGTAAGATGATCTTCACAGTCAACCCTGTGAGGGTTATTAAGAGAGAGATACCACCGATAGCGCGTTCATTAAATGAGGTCACAGTAGGTTTAATATTCTCAGCTGATTAATATCTCAAGTTCTTGGCACATTGATCATTCTTGAAACGTATGTAATGCACCTAATGGTGAAATGTACACTGTAAATACTTGCATTTAATGAACTTGCTGTAGTGCCTGGTTGATGGGTTTGAGCTAAAATTATGCACTGGCCTCACATTAAATGAACCCCAGTCTAGTCTTGGATATATCTAACACATGAAAAGTTCATTACTACTCATGCAATCAAGTAATTATTTTAAAACATACTAAAAAAAATAGAGGAGGGTTGGTGCATGGGGTTCTATTATGCGTTAGACCATGTGCATTGGTAGCACCTCCATTAGTAGAAACTTGAATGCATCCAGCTGGATTCAGTGCACATTAAATAATGCTGAAATGAGGTCATTAGGGAGTTAATGCACTAAAACAGACCACACTCATTATTCATTAGTGCTTATTACTCAATTACAGACTAAATCCTTTCACTGCCACACTCTGACATCGCAGTTAGAGTGCAATAACAAAACGTTTAAATATGGATATACAGTATTTATTTTAACCTTTTTTACTCTACAAAAATATTCAGAATTATGCTGTTAACACCCCATTCAATCACCACCACCAACAACAATATTGATAATTGATTAACTCATGCAAACAATTAGCAAACAACTCTATTCAACTCAACTTGCAAATGATTAACAAATGCAAAATTTTATCAAGCAACGTGACACACTGAGAGACTTGCACAGTGCAAATATCCAAAACTTCATATTCAAAGAAGGCATATTACACCTATGTCCCATTTCAAGCCAGGCCTATTTCAGGCCTATTACTTCCACATCTCTTTTCAGCCATACCACTCACAGTGCTTTCTCCCTATCTCTTAGTGATAATGACACACTCATAGGGACTTAAGAATGAGTGGTGCTACAGAAATGGCTCTATTGTATGCTTGGGCTAATTATATCAATGACCCGCTAAAACACTGCAGGTCCAGAGTAATGGCCATTGCATGGGGCGAGATAGAGAAGAGGTGTCTCTATTAAGACCACAGCAGCATGGAGGCTTTGACCTCAATTACAAGGCTCCCCTCTTTCTTTTGTGATGTTTGGGCTAGGTTTGCAATAACTGAAACTCCCCAGCCATCCCCATCTCTTGAATATCAATAGGTGACTGACTGGCGACTTGAATTTCTTTAGAACATACTAAAATGAGAAATTATTAGAAATCAAGATAGGTGAATTGTCACAGGTAAATGGCACTTAGGGCTAGTCAAATGCACTTCTGACTCTGCCTTTAATAATAACTGCAAATGATGGCAGCACATAACATGGCGTATTATTTTGTGTATGCCATTCTTAGTATGTGTTGCATTTATGATATTAACAGTGCATAATAATAGAGCATTTTTTGAGCAATCAGTTTTTGTCAAAATTGTGTATTCTAAACCTAATCGGTGTCCTTTCATGGCAAGTTATTTTTGTTCTAGTTTATTTACAATAAAGTTATACATTTTCTATGTGGACAAGAAATCACTTTTGGCCCTATAATCCATGTTCTCTCTGGGTGGGTAGAATGGTCCTAACTCTTCCACCCATCACTTGATGTGCTTTCCCAGGCTGTATCCAAAGCGGAAAAAACCTTGCTAGTTCCTGTGTACAAATGCTCCTCCTCAGGACTCATTCAAGCACATTTAATGCACAGAAACACATCCGGGCAGGTTATGCTGACTGGTGATTCTTCAATCACCATCTAAACTTTTATAAAATAAAATCATCAATAATTTTGTTTTAAATGATGTCCAGACAATGTTTACATGCTTTAAAGTAAAGACTGAATGATGACCAAAACTGAGCTGATATAGAATATAGATGGTCAAAAATCCATGTTAATAAAAGATATTAATTTGGGCTAATGGGTACTAAGCTCTCTACTGATGTCTTACGGCGTTACTGACTGATTTTATTTTATTTTTTGTAGAATCTTGCTGTAATGGTATAAATGCCAATGACACTGAATAATCAACTCCATGATCAAGAGCAATATATGATTACTCACTTTTCCAGACATGTTACCCTCACTCATGTCTGACATATGCTCCCCTGTGAGTCTTTGTTTTCATGATTATGACACAAACAAATGTTACCTTTCATAAATTCCTTACTGAAATTAAAGGTAATTATGGGATTGCTTGGGACAGTAATATGTTGCAAAAGTTAAGATAAATATGAACGTAAAGAATTTTGATAACAATAAATTAAATAAGCTATTTTTGTTATAAAGCATTTGTAACTTTTTAACTTTCTAATGCTGCGCTTGACAAACTTTATGTGGCTATCAGTATCTGCAAAACAAAACAGGCAGGTCCAGACAACCGTTCTACAGAGAATGCCATCTCCATCACAGTCTACCTGGCTCTCACCCACCTGGACAATAAAGACATCATGAGTTCTGTTCATTGAACTTAGTTCAGCATTCAACACCATCAACTTTCAGCATCTGATTGAAATACTGAGCCTGCTGAGCCTGAACACGTCTCTCTGAAACTGGGTCTTAGATTTCCTGACTGAGAGACCTCAATCAATCAGGATTGGTTGCATCTCCAGCACCATCATGCTGAGCACAGTTACCCCCCCCTCCCCCCCCCCCCGACTGTTGGCTCAGTCCAATGCTGTTCACTCTGCTGACTCATGACTATACTGCAAAGTGCAGCTAAAACCACATCATCAAGTTCGCTGATGACACAACTGTGGTGGACCTCTTCTGCAAGAACAATGAGTCAGCAAACAGACAGGAGGCGTGGTGGTTAATGGACTGGTGCAGAACCAACAACATGGTCAAA